>NC_066620.1:38972429-39272429 GCF_025201925.1 Gopherus flavomarginatus
TAGTTCCAACAGTTAGAATGTAGACTATGATCTGGATCTGGGACAATTTCCCAATATCAAGGGAATGCAACATGTCTTTGCTGATTGCCATCTGCGTACTGTGGCACAGGCAAGCATAAAATGGATACCATGGATTTATGAAGGACCTTAGAGAAACCTCATTCTGAAGTATCTGCAGAGACTAGAAGGGAGTGGCATCAGGATAGAGTTGGTTAATGCCCATCAGGTGCAGCAACACATGTGACCTGGCAGCAAGCTGTTGAGGAGGACAAGGATGCACTAGGTGTGATGGCAAAGAAACTAAGTGGGTTCTTCATTATACTAGGTAGTGGGAAAGGGCTATGGCTTCAGGAGAATGAGAGCTAGAGGGGGTGGTTATGGTTGTGCAGGGGAAGGTGGAAGGAATTACAGTTTTCCCATGAGAGGTAGAACCATCAGTCTGCTTCAGAACATGTGTCTGCTGCCCCTGTTGAAACAGTGGAGGGGCAGCCATCCTCTCTTCTTCCGGGAAGTACGAAGACTGAGTTGCAGTAGGGTCCTCCGTGGTGGTAGAATCTATGGTCGTGGTGTTTCCCAAACATCATATTTGCTCCACTTCTAATCAGCACAGCACTCTTGTGTTAAAATTAACACTTCTCATTCAAAAAAATTATAAAATTCCCACATAAGTAATGCATTCTAAGCAATGTAGGATGTATTTCAGCAGATGCTTGGAACTGCTTTGTATATACAGTGTGGAGTTTATATATAACCAGTGCAATTGTTTCAATATCATCTTTCAACGAGGCATGACTTATGGGCAAAGCACAAGCAGCTATGAGTGCTGGGGGTGCGGCAGCAACCCCTGGCTTGAAGTAGTAATAACAACCAAATACATGGTTTCTGCTTCCAATGCCCCCGCAAGCATCCTGTAGCAGTATTTTCGTATCTTAAACATTTAGGCTTGTAGACGATAATATTGTCAGGACGGTCAGTCCAGAGTCCATTGTTAATTGGTCTATAGCAATATTCAGAGAGACACCAGCACAGCACAAAGAATATTGTCAGTTTGTAAATGCACAATTTTTCTGTGTCCCAGACTAAAGCAAGGGGTTTTTTTTAGTGGCAAAGTACTTTTGTTTGGCCTTAATTATTGTCCTTGATACAAATGGAATTGTTCTCTTAGACTTAACTTTATTTGACCTGAGTAAGTGCTGCATCTAGAACACAAGTATAAAGCATCTATTCTACAATGGTAAGCAAAGCAGGATTGTGCAAAGTGAGTAACTCTTAACAATCCAGTTCTTCAACTGATTCAAAACAAGACTGAGCTGCAGTTGTCCAGGAAAAAACCCTAATGTTACTATGTAATAATGTCTACAGGGGTTCCAGAGCTTGAAATAAACTTGACATATCATGAGATAAGTCCCAGAAAAGAAAATAGTGGTCACATCTGCTGGTCTGGGCGCCTGAGTGACTGCTGCAGTGTGGTCTTGGTCAGGGCTCATGATTCTCTCTGAGATCACAGGCCCCAAAAAAAGAAAGTTTTCTCTGTCTAGTGTGGCACTTGGAAAAATTCAGTTTCATACCAGACTTATCCATATATCCAAGCAAAGCTCTCAAATATTCTTCATGCTGTGCTGGTGTCTCTCTGGATACCGTTATATAGACCAATTAACAATGGACTGACCTTTCGAAATATAGGATGTCATTTTCTAACACTAGATTAAGATGGAAGTACATAAAACAAAAACCAAAGAAGTCCCCCATGGGTTGTGAAATGTATAGGATCCTTGCTATCCTTATGAAGTAGTACCAGATAACATTCACTGTGTGATTCACAGCTCCAAGAACATTTCCTCTATGTCTGGCAATAATGGCTGTCAGATACAACTGCATAATTAGGCTCATGAAAATCCACTGCCCTTTTCTTGGTAATAACCAATTGAAGTTCTAAATTCTTTTTATGATTCTAGTATTTTGTAGCTTTCTCATGGGCAAAGGAAGCTGCTAAGTTTATTGCATGGGGACCCACTTCTTTCCTCTGTTTTACTCCATACACTAACTAGTTGTACAGTCTAGTATTTTAGACTCATTGCAGTCTGCCCATTTAAACTGCTCCTGTATAATGGTGGAAATGCATTCATCAATCGTCTTTTGCTTTAAAGAGCAATAGAAAAGTCCAGTTACAGAATAGGAGTGTGGGTTTTTACAACATACCTGGAGAGATTTGCAAATACATGACTGTCATGCTTCAACACTGCAACAAGGTTTGCTTTCTTCAAATAAATCACAAAATGGGGATTAGATTGTCTGAGTTTTAAAACATTGCTGTTAAGTAGATTCCAGCAGAAATGATTGAACCAAACCAAGATCATCTTCTCAGTGGAGAGTGGCTGCCCAGCAGAGGTGAAAGCGTCAACAAAAAAGAACAGTCTATGGACGGGTGTGGTGAACTATAATTATCTATATTCAGCACAGAAACATCAAAAACAATGACATCATAGACTAGATTTCAGCTGTGGGATCTATAGCATACTTTAGAGGACAGTCCTGCATAATTGTTCTAGTGAAGCTGGGCAGGGTGTTTTTGTTTGTTTGGGTTTTTTTGTTTTTTGCAGTCTACCTTGCCTAGTTGGATACCTTAATGTGTAGCACTGATCCACAAGAGAAACACGACTTATATATATGATCATAGTTATAGTGAAGAGTACCTACCTCCATGGTGCTTACTAAAGTGTTAAAGGTACTTGCTTTGACATGATCTTGTCCACCACTTTTATGCTAGTCTCAAGGTTGTACTGTTAGTGAATTACTTTCTTTGACATGGTCTGTAATTTCCTTAGCAATTTATTTTACTTTCTACCCTATCGTATCAGCTGCCATAATGAACTTCTTACTTCTTCACGACTCCGAAAACATTTCCTCTGTGCTTGGCTAGCAATAGATAAAGCCAGAGTGGGCTTTTGGGCCTTGTGAGGCCAGCAGTCACAGGCACCCAAAATGAGGTAACTAGAATATAAAGGAAAATTTAAGCTTTTTTTTTTTTAATTAAATCAATGTCACCTGATTGCTAGGGTTGACTAGAACAAGAACTGAGCTCCACTTCTGCATCAGGAGAGTGGGAACTCAACTTATTGCTCTCTCCACCTCCCCATTCATTGCAGAGACGTAGGCCATGAATACACTACGTGCTAAATTGGCACTGCTGTGATAGATATAGAAGGTCTGGTGAAGACACGCTAAGTTGATGGGAGAACATTCTCCCCTCAATGTCTGTACTCTATCTCCCCCAGAGGTGGAAGCTATGTCAATGGGAGAGCGTCTCCTGCTGTAAGTCCATCTCAGTTGCCTTGACTTCAGTTACGTAACTTAAGTAACAGAAATAGTGGAACTTAGATCGACTTACCTCGTTAGTTTAGACCAGCCCTTAGAGGACTTGAAAGAACATTTAGAATCATCAGCTGAGCATTCCTTCATTTTTATATAACCATACTCTTGAGACACAAATTACAAATAGGTGGCAACAGGTTATGATACAGGGCAGTGTCCCAATGACTTGTCCTGGGTTACCTTCTCAAACAAACCTGGCATAATTTCAAAATAAACCAAGAACAGCAGCCTGAAATGGCTGGCAGGTATTCTGATAGAACAACAGAAACATTGCAAAAAGGTTGTACAGATGGTTTTTTGGCATCCCAAAATTCTAACAAACTATTGCTCCGGGGAGGAGTTGCTGTGGGAATTCAAACAAAGGTTAGTTTCAAGTTTTTTTATGGTTCAGACTGAACAACTCCCACTGCATTAACATTAGACCCTTTTCTCTCACTTGTTCTCTCTTTTCTTCCTTTCTCTTCATTGCTAGGTATAGAAGTAAGAGACAAGAGGAAGAATGAAGCCCAATTCCAAGATGAACTAACTAGGAGCTACTTCCTCATAATTTTGGCTCTTCTCTACTCTTTCTGCTTCTTATTCATACCATCAGATTATATATTTCCCTTGAATTCCTTCCAACAGTAATTCCAATCTGGTCAGCAGTCTTATCATCTGGACACAGCAATCTGTGTCCTTGGCTGACAATTTCTAGACCACACTTAATGCATTTACTTATATATTTCCTTCCACACAATAGCAGGGTAATTATTGTATATTAAAATATAGCAATTTTACTACCACAACAACAAAAGCTTTTTCTTGGCCTTTCAATGAGGATCAAAAGTAGTATCAAATCAATATCTGTCCTTTATCAGGTAAAAATGAGCCCAATCAAAACACTCAGTATTGGAACCCAGATCTGGATCTGAAATTTGCCAATTATCTCTGACATCATAATAAATTGAACCAGAGCCTAGAACCATAAATCCCAAAGTTTGGAGTACATGAAAACTGGATCCAAATCTATATTTGGTAACTAGATCCTATCTTAAAAAGCAAGATATGATATCCTGCCTTTTAAAAACAATAGACAGCATGACCCAATAAGACTCTTGCATCTCAAACTACTATGATTCTGCAAGTGACTTTATATAGCTAGCATATTTTATATGTTGTCATAGGGCATGGCTCCTCTCCTGCCTTCTTCCTGCAGAAACTGCACAGATACCTGTGGTTGTACATTCACTGTGTCCTTTTAAGTTCCCTCTACTCTTTTCACAACAATGTTAACCTAGATTTTTGGTCCTCTCCCCAGGGCCTGAGCAGAACAGAGGTCTCCCTACTCTGAGCTTCTTTATGGTTAGGCTCAGCTAACCCTGTTCCTTCCTCTCTCTCCTCCCTCTGGCACTTCTTTCCTGCCTCTTTATCAGCCTTGGGCTGATGGGGTAATTGGCTCAGCTGGCCAGCCTGATTGACTAATTACCCGCCTCAGTGTTCTCCACGGGAACTAATTAATATCTGAATGATCAGAGTACATGCTCACCTGTTTGCATTCTGCACTCTGTCACATATACACTTTTCAGATAAAGTACAGAAAATTACATTTTGGGGGATATTGTGAAAATCATACTACTGTAAATTTAATGGCACTGGGCTAAGAGTAAATGTTTGTATATCAGTTTCCAAGTAAGAGTAAACCCAGTATCGTTTAAGACATTTCCCACGGCATTAAACCAGGATAAAGAGATGTCAGAGCCGGTACCGTCTTCATGGACATAATTTAAATCTTTCAGCCACAGAACAAAGAATTAAAAATAATCGAAATGGGTATAAGTGGCAATTCTCTGACTGCTCATAGAGTTCTATGAGCAGTCGGAGAACTGCCACTTATATATCACAATCCATCCATTTCCATTGCCTTGGTACATGTATTATATTTTGGATTGTGCTGTGACTCAAGCACTCATCAAAAGAAGGATATGGAAATTAACTGATACAGAGAAATTGATTGGCAGCAAACACAAAGCATGATTGTCTCAAGGATTTGACATGTCAATTGAAGGGAAAGCATTTACACTGAGATGAGACCAATCATAATTTGCTTCTTATTGAATGTTGGTCTACATACTAAATTTTTGTTATCAGAACAAGTAATGTCAGTTATTTGGGGGCATATGCTTTGATCCCCATGCTTTGATCATTTTGAGAAAAACGGTAGCTTGCTTGGAAGATACAATAGTTATGCAGTATTGATGAGGTTTGGGGCAGAAATGGGCTATTATAAATTTGCTTATGTACTTCCTGGAAAAAAATGAATAATTTTTTTTAATTTAGAGCATCTTCCCCAAATTATATAAAAGCTCTTCAAGGAAAGTCAAGCTACACTATAAATAAATAAACATATGCTGGGGCCAAGATTTTCAAAATTAGGAGACTAAAATGTGGCTCCTGAATCCATATTTAGGCATGTAATTAAATAGACTAATTTTCAAAATTGCTGTGTTTCCAGACACTCCCACTGAAGTCAATGGGAGCTCAGCATTTCTGAAATCAGGCCACTTATTTAGGTGCCTAATTGTAGATTTAGGAGCCAAACCTTGAGGCACTTTTCTTTGAAAATCTTACCTTCAGAATGCATTGCTATTTGTAAAATATTCAAGTTAAGAGTATGACAATCTAATATATCATACCTGAACCTAAATAACAAAGTTCAAAACCAGATCCAATTATGCCAAAAATTTTGGGGTTACTGCTATCCAGCATTTTGGTTTGGGCTCTAGAATACATACTCTGTTTATATATTTCTAACATATATACACTGTACACAAGAGTGCAACTGCCAATCCTGCAGTGTTTGGAGCGGTGTGTTTATGCATGTACCTGTGTGAGCTGAGTGATGGTGTGTGCATATATTTGGGTGCAGCAGTGAGTAATGAATGTGTTGGCGGAGGGGTAGAGTTCTGGCAAGCTGAGGGGATTCCTGACAGTTTTTTATGGGATATTCAAAACTTAATTCATGTAGCTGTTTATACTCCCCCTAGTTGGGTTCTGACAAAAGGCTGAAGGAGAGTTGGGGATTGAGTCATTTAGACTGGGAGGCTACTTGGTGGTGAGGACAGATGGGGTTGATTGGACGCAGAGAAGATTTCATGTGGGCATTTTGTCCCTCTAAGCAATTCTCATGTGTCATCTCGAAATGGGTAGTACTATTTGTGAAAGGAAACTATCAGAAAACCTGCTGAGGACAAAGTGAGACCCCAGGGGAAATGTAGCAGGGGAGATGAAAGGACAGTCCCCAATGGACTGTAACTGAGGATGCAGATGGAGGGCACCTATTCACCATGGAAAGAGGGTGGCATGGACCAGAGTGGACATTTTGGGTGGGTTGCAGACATGGGTTGAGCTCAATCAATCAGTTTACTCTAATTGTGAGCTCAATTGTGAAAAGTGAGTGAAAGTTCGTTAAGTGTCACAATAACTCATAAAAATAAATGTTGGTAGGAAAAGGTGCAAAATGGAGACAGCCTGAATTAATGCAAAAAGAAAAGGCTTTTCAATAACTGTGTTAAGATCATGCCTGGCAAACAAGAAAAGTTGGGTACTGCAAATCCATGAACCAAATCAATGTATCAGAAATTAGGCTTAATTAGTGAACAGAATAATGAGCAGATGGCTATTCCATCATGCCCTTCTGGGATTTTTTTTTTTAAAGAAAAAAATTAAAAAGAAAAAACTTTTTGGGAAAAGTAAGGGAGGCAAAGGGAAGGAGTACATAGGCTGATTGAAGGACAAGAGAAGGGAAAGAAGAGAGCTTCACCATCAAGCAACTGCTGCTACGCTCACCAACTCCAGGGACATCGAGATCCAGTGTGATACCATTGTGCTTTCTTTGTCCTGACCCTGAGAGAGATCCAGAGCAGGCCAGAGAGAGGGACCCAGATAACACGATCAAATCCACCAGCTTCAGGTAAATCCTGAACACCAACTGACCTAAAGATTGGAAATGTAAAGTATTAACTGTTTTTCCTTCTTTTTTCAGTATCTTCAATAAAAGGGTAAAAAGGAATTTTAATAGTGTTTGCTGTGGTACTAGGCAGGCTGAGGTCTTTGTACACCAAAGACCTAGTATACCCAGGGCCGTCCTTAGGCATAGGCAGCTGCGTAGGGCACCTGAAAATTTGGGGCACCACTGGGTCTTACTGTCCACCCACTTGTTTTCCTATCCCTGTTCTGACCCTTCCTGCAGGCTCCCACAGATGGCTGCTCTAGCCTGGTGAGTCTTCCTTGGGAGGGAATCTAGTAGTTAAAAATGAAAAAACCTCCAGCCTGCCAGACCTATTAGCACAACATTGAAACTGTTAAAGAGACATTCAAGGGTAATAAAGCCATTTAACAGGCATTTGCCAACCCCAAGGTATATACTGACAGGTTTCAGAGTGGTAGTCCTGTTAGTCTGTATCAGCAAAAACAAGGACTAGTCCTTGTGTCACCTCAAAGACTAACAAATTATTTGGGCATAAGCTTTTGTGGACTAGAACCCATTTCATCTGATGTCCATGAAAGCTTATGCCCAAATAAATTTTTATACTGTCAGTTTCTGACTTTACTGACAAAAGCAGTTGTGCATTAATATAATATTTACACAGAACATGTCAGTCTACAGGACCTTAGTTTAAAATTTGCTTTAAAAATATTTCATTAGTGAGCTGGTGAAGATTATAAAATCACATTTCTAAAAAATGCTTGCATAGAGTTTTAGATGCACAATCATCTTTAGCCTTAAATGCGTGGATCTTCAGACATACAGTTTTTTAAATAAATCCTTCAAAAGACCTCCCTTATCTAAAATACACATTTTAATTACTATAGTTAAAAAAAAAAGTGCTTCCAAGTCTTCCTGTCCTTTCTGTCCATCCCTTCACCACCTCTCCCCCCACTCCCCACTGAAGAGAGCCCTTAAAGGGACAACAGTCCTTCCCTTCCAGATAGTTGGACAAAGAGTTTCCCTTTCTTTACTTCTGACTATCCGACGAACTAGTTTTAAAAGAACCCTCCAGCAAAATCAGTACCTTAGTAAGACAAAATCTTTGTTATACCTAAAATCTTTGGAAACATATTTTTTTAAAGTTGGTGAAATTTCATAACCATGTCTCTTGTTATGGAGATCACACAAAGTAAATTACTGTTCCTTTTTTCTAAAAGCAATGAACATTGTTATGAACACACTAAACCTCTCTGATTAATTTAAAAGAATGTCTTTGTTTCAGTGAGTTAAATATGTAATAATCTGGAATGCTGGCTTAAGATTTGAGTACATTTAAAATATAAATTCAACTTAGAAATACTGAATAAGAAAATGTAAAACAGAGAAGAGCTGCATCATGTATTCCATTATATGTAATGTGTATTCAGCAGGACAGCTGACTCACCCTTACTATGAAGTTTTTGCAAATAAATCTGACAAACTTCAGGGCATATCAAAAAACCTGTGACTGACATTTTTTATTCCCAAATTTTAGTGCTTTTAATTAGGTACTTTCTTCATGTCCATTCTGCATAAGGGAGAGGGCATGGAAGTCTCTGCGGGGAACTGTGACTCTCCGCCACCATGAGGCAGGCCGGGCATCTCATTATCCTTTGCTGTCAAGTCCCTCCTCCCCCTCCCCCACCAGGCTGTGAGCTTGGGCTGCCATCCGGCACAGGGGCACCAGTTTAATAATACTGCGTAGGGCCCCATAAATCCTAAGGACGGCCCTGAGTATACCCCAAACCTTGTTTAAAACTGTTTAATGTTGGACAGTCAGGTTGATATCATTGACTATTTGGGCCTTATATTCCATCTCAGTTGATACAAGAGGGGGTTGTTTGAGTTTGTGGTTGCAGGCTCATTCACAAATCATTATATCCCAGGCTAAATTATTGAAGTTTGCAGTCATCACAGAGCAGTGAAAAGATATGTTTCTCAGAACGGGAAATAAGTTGTAGACACTCACCTAAGAAAATCTTCTAACCAGAAAACAATTGGATCAAGACTGTGTGACAGGAACTTAGGCGGGGATCCCATGAGGCTATATCCCAAGGGGCTACATTTTAATATAAACTCCATCATTTTGTATGTTAGAATATTTAACTACAAACAATCCTATGACCTAAATGTTAAAAAAATGAAAGGAGGGAAACTTTTTTTCCCCAGCAATTAGTTCCACTCCATTGATGATCTTTTAAAATGTAAAACCTCTGTTAATAAATATTAAACATGATCAGTTTTGAACAGTATACAGTAACTCCTCTCTTAATGGCCTCCCACTTAATGTTGTTCCAAAGTTACATTGCTGCTCAATTAGGGAACATGCTTGTTTAAAGTTGTGCAATGCTCCCTTATAATGTTGTTTGGCTGCCTGCTCTGTCCACAGCTTGTAAGATTCTGTGGAAAAGCAGCAACTTTACAAGGGATCATTGAAGTGCCACATCTCCGCTCCTCCTCCTCCCTCCAAGAAAGTCCTAAGTGCTGCCAAACAGCGATTGGGTGGAGCTTAGGACTTTCCGGGGTGAGCGAGAAGGAGCAGAGATGCAGTGTGCTCCAGAGAGGAGGTGGAGTGGGGTGGGAAGAGGTGTGCCTGGAGTGCAGCGGGAATGGGAAGAGGCGGGCCTGGAGCATGCCCCGGCAAAGTCGGCTCCTGTTCTTCTCAGGGAAGCTGCTACTGCTGTTGCTGCGAAGGTGCTTCCTAGTGTCCTTGCCTGCAGCAGGCTGTGCCTGTGTGAGGTAAGCCAAGGGCACTTCCCATCCACAGTACAGTACAGTACTATACAGTAGATAATGCCTTTTGTCTGCCCCCAAAAAATTTCCTTGGAACCTAACCTCCCGCATTTACATTAAATCTTATGGGAAAATTGGATTCGTTTAACATCGTTTCACTTAAAGTTGCATTTTTCAGGAACAGAACTACAAGATTCAGTTACTTTGGTTTATTTATTAAGGAGACATTTCTATTTAGTTTAAGTCAAAACTGTTTAGAATGGTTGAAGCTGCTAGAAATGGCATTGTTCTAGTACAATATTCACTCCATTTCCCTACTAGTGGGATAGGTTGTTCCCTATAGTATGTTTTCTAGTGTTTTATGTTAAAATTTCCCACCACTTTCATTGGAACATATTTATATAACACAGTAGAAAATCTCATAGTTATAACGTTGCTATTATCCATGTGTATATTTCCCTTTCTGATTACTTTTAGATATAGGTGTTTATAGATGTATATGCTACAATAAGTATATGCTACAATATACTAAATTATATATTTAGGCTATAATATACTAAAATTAATAAATCCTATCCCATTTTGATGCTGCTGCTTTTCAAATATATGTACATTTAAATTCCCTACCCCTCTTTTAGTTATTGCTTATAGAAACACTAGGGTGAAGGCCTGCATCAAGTGAAGTCAGTGTCAATTTTACCATTGACTCCAATGGGGCCAGGATTTCACCCTCTGTGTTTAGTTCTTTTAATCATTCCATATAAGTCAAACCACCCACTGACCTAACCAAGTGTATTCTTCTCTAACCTTCCTTCAATTTGTCAATATCGCTCTGGAAATACGGGGCCCCAGAATTGAACAAATATTCCAGGTTGGGATCACATCAGGGCTCTAAAAAAAGACTATTCCTGGTTTTCCCCACTTCATGATCAATGAACTTTGGATTCACCAGATAAAAGATAACATCCCTAACCTCACTCATGGCTGAGATTTCCTTGCTGCTGATCTGCCCATTACTAAGAATGGGCCCAGGCCTGCATTTCTTGCACACCCTAAATTTCCATTGACTTCAGTAGGCATGTGAAGTGTACAAAGGATTTGCCCCATTAACATTAAAAATTTAACTAACAACAATTAGTCAATGTTTGCAAATGATTTGAAGATGAAAAACTCTACATAAGTGTGAAATAGTAGTTTATTATTATTACTATTATTATTATTATTATTTATTTTATTAATGTCCTCTGGCTTTGGTAATTTTGTCTCAATTTTAATAACCTTTCTGCTTAGGCAATATGTTACTTCTATTGCCTTTAAAACCAGTCATTCTTTATAATATACATACTGTATATCACAATCATTAATTTTTTCAGCATTTTATGAGGTGTGCCTATTAAATGAAATGGTGTGTTTGGCACTGGCAAATCTCATGTGCATTTGTTTTTTCATATTTCCTTTCTTTTGGCAGATCCATGCAAAGGGAGTAAGTTTCTGTGGGCTGTGCATGCTTTTCCAGCCTTTTTCAGGATTTGTCACATCTCCTGGAAGGCCTTATAACTTACAAAACACAAATTTATATCCCAGCTATTTGCCAAGTCTTGTCAAACTCTAACATTTTTGTTGGCAACTATTGCATTTCCCAGCTGAAAGGGAGTATCTTAGATCATCTAGTCACAATGCAGTCTTTGGACACCTTTTGATAGCGAATGTGTCTATTCTGAGGCATATTTTAATCTCTGCTGGCATAGCTGCCCACTACTTTTGATGTCCTCACTCACTGAATCTTTTGTAAAGCAGACATTCTGCTTCATCAGCTAATTTTACAATTACACACATCTGCTTTTGTGGTTCTGTTTCTCTCTGAAGGATAGTAATCTGAAAAAAAAAGTTAAAAAATTAAATAGATTTAATGCTTCTTGGTTCTTTGGAATACATTTTCTGACTTTTTCCATACTGAAAAGGAGACCTACTCAATGCGCTAATCATATATTAATTTTGAGAAAAATTTCTACTGTCAGAGATGGTAATATTTCATCCTTGCTTTTTAATTGATGCCTGTCCAATTTAGCCCATAGGCACCCAGCTTTTTTTGGCTTGTAAATAGGTAGGACAGGAACAAGTTTTAAATACATCCACAAGTAACTTTCTGTTACTGTTTTAATTCAAAGAGCTCTGGGTTAGAGAACTCTAGCTAATCTTCAACTACCTAGAGACAAAATCCATTCTAGTCTTTTCCAGTAAGCAGAGAAAGAAAAAGAGGATATGGGATTTCCTCAGGTAGGATCTGTGAAGACAATATTTATTGTTTTCAGTTGCTGGCTAAAATATAAGTGTGAGAAGTTTTAATATTAGTCAGCATAACAGATGTCAAATCCCTAAATCTGCTCATGCCATATGCTATTTGTTATGAGTCATTTTGGATGCTGTCCATCCTAGTACCAATGTTCACCAGAAGCATCAATCTCTAGCAGGAAGAGTACATTGTAGCATGGGTAGAAGAATCACTGGAAGGGTCTGCCTATGTCTTCTGCTAATTCAAAATAGGATGATGTGATATATATATACATTCCTGCTCTCACGTCATCCCACTTTTGAATTCACTAGAGACTTGGACAGATCCTGACAGCCGTCATTCGTATATATATAATTTGTGCCATGTTAGGTCCTAGGTTACCCATTATAAGGGTAAATAAAGTGTCTGCTGTTTTTAAGTCATCTTTATAAATTATTTGTGACATCTTAGAATAACAATCATCTGTGACCTTGCTCTATCACAAAGCACTCTTTACCCTTTACTTTCATGCTATATTGTTTAAATTTGTTTGAAGTATGGTTCTTTCACTGCTCTCTCTCTCTTTCTCTCACTCTCTCTTTTTATTTATTTTTTACTGTGAGAATTAGGCCAGTCTTGGTCACTTAAAAAAAGTTAGTTCATTTTGGACATTTAGGGACCCCGATGGACTCTGTCCTTTTTCTTCCTGTTTGGAAGTAAAAGCCCTGCCTCCTAATACGGTAGTTTTATATATCAGCAAAGGGGGATAGGCTCAGACACCACAGCATCTACATGAAGAGAAAGGAGGAACTGCTGCTACTTCAGTGAAGATAAACTGCCTGAGATCCAAGGTGAGGGACAAAAAGAAGAGCTATCAGAGTCCTTGCTTTTCCCAAAGGAGTTCCTTTTCAATCTTGTTTAATTGATAGATAAAAGCAGCTAAGAGTCCTGTGGCACCTTATAGACTAACAGATGTATTGGAGCTATGTCTGTTAGTCTATAAGGCACCGCAGGACTCTTAGCTGCTTTTACAGATCCAGACTAACACGGCTACCCCTTTGATAACTGACAGATGTTAACGCAGGTCTTGGTCCATTCAGGCTTTAGGTAAAAAGAATTAACCTCTTAAGTGCAATGAAAATATTCACAGCATCAGCATTTGCGGAAAACTTCATTAAGTGTTAAAAATCAGGAGGTTTAATTTGAAAATGAACAGCCACTTTACTGATCAAGCGCCATCTTATTTATTATGAATACTGCCCTGCATCTCTGTCTGTTCCCAATCAATCTGGTGTTCAACTGAAAATCTGTTGTTTATAATTTTTCAGTATGAATTAGCAATTGACATATGCAGCAAATAAATTAGTAAATAATTCCCCACCTCTCTCACTATGACAATTCAGGAGGCATTGGAATTCTAAGGCGGGCATATGGCTCCAGTTGTCTCTGAATTCTCAGGATTCTGACAGAAGAAGGAAATTCTTGTGCAACGGAGAGGAAATGGGAAGTGATTCGCTTAAAAGGATTTCACACTTCTCTCCAGGACAGTGGCCAAAATCCTGATCTGTTTTGGAGAGCAAATCTCGAGTGATATTTTTAGTTGCCTTAACTGTTCCTCGGTTTCATTGCAATCTCCAATGAAACTGGGCCACATATGGTATTTCTCTGGGGCAAATTTCACTGGTATTCCTTTACCTGGTCTCCACAGTGCTGTGGTGCACTGTGTTGCCATCTGATCCTGCAAGGTGCCAAGCAATTCATGAAAAGTTCTAAGCATCCTAATGACATCAATATGAGGTGACAATGCTTGGCCCCCTTACAGAAGACACTGAGTATTCTGAGGAATTAGGCCTTTAGCACGTTTAGGACTCAGTCCTGCTGTACATCCTTTACTTTATTCATGTGAGTAGTGCCAATATGTCAGTAGAACCCTTAGACACATGCTTTAGTACCTTTCTGAATTGTGACCTTGATGCAGATTAGCCTTACATCTGTAATACTCAAAAAAATGGTTCAATCTTGAGGTGTTTATAAGGATTTCCATAACACACAGATTCTAAAAGTTATTTACCATTTAATTTGAAATAGAGACATCTGTGCCAAAACTAAGCGAGGTTAGGAACTATTCTACGTCAGTGTTCTCTCTGTGTGTGTGGTAGGTTTGAAATATTTGTTTTGGTGCCCAACATGCTAGAGATTGAACCTTATGCATCCATCTTGCACAGAACTGAAAGCCCAACAAAAGAAAACCTTCCTATTAAATTCACAACCTCTTTAAATTGGTTTTATTTAGAAGGTGGATTTGTAGTAACTTAAAAATAGGAGCCTGACACTATTTAGGTATCTACAAAGGGCTTTAGGAGAATGGTGTCAGGTTCCTATTTTTAAATGTTTACAAATCTGTCTCCCAAGTGTAACCACTGATTTTGTTGTGTATATGTGTATTATATAGTATGCCTTTCTTTAGGTTCTTCTTGCAAATCTTGGTCAGGATGTTTGGTCTGGGTACAACCATGCTGACACTGCCTCTTTGTCCCCATCTAGTGGCCCTAGAGCATGTTTAGAGGATTATATATCTGCTCCAATCTTCATACTTCTGGACCAGGCAGTTTAGCTCAAACTGCAGAAGCTTTTGCCTTTAGATTCAGAGATCAAAAGGTCAGTCCTTGCAGGTGAGGGCTGCTGTTACATGGGGGTCTAATACAAACAAGAGAAAAGCTACATAAAGAATCCTGATGTTGTTCTCAAATATTTTGACTCTTCTTCCAGTTTCACCAATAGTCATCTTTTCCACCTTCTGAGAAATCAGTTCATAATTTTGTGGCCACAGATGAATCAATGTAATTTGGTAGGACAAATGTTTCTCAGCTGATGGGGTCTTAATTACTCAGATCTTTCTTTCTTTCTTGCTTAAATTTAGGCCAATAGGCTGTCTCTTTAATCCAACAAAAACAGCCCCTAAAGGAGAAGATGCAGATTTAAGGGTGTTGCACATTCACTAGTACAGCTGAACTGTGGTCTGTCTGGCTTATTGTTGCCAAGAGTAAATGCCAAATCATTGAGACGGACCAAGTTTTTATTACCTCTGTTTTTGCTATTCTGCCTTATTCTTGAGACAAGTGGGAAAATTGTGTCTGAAACCTATCTTAGGTTTTGGGCTTCTAGATAGTACATCTTTAATGAATGTTGGCTTGTTTCCACTACTGTATACTGCTGAATGGGCCTCATTTCATTATACACTACTTTGAAATCCATAATTATAAGCTCGTGATAAGTTGTGATGGGTCATATATCCATGTATAAAGGAGTAGACACCATTGCAATACAGTTGTTAACTATGCAGAAAATGACTTATTTTCAAAATTAGTAGATAAATATTGTTAGTTTGACATGTTTTGACCTTTCCTATCCAAGGTGTGAAAAGGGGCCATTTCTATGCTTCTGGGACATTATTTTTTCTAGGTTGACTTTGGGCCAGTAACCTGAAATACTAACGTAGTCCATATGCCTCACTAATGAAGGTCCTATGAAAAGTATGAAAGTTCTAGTGCAAGTCCATTTTTCCTGCTCCATTTGGTAAATTGCAAGATTCCATTACTGACTGTTGTTCATGTCGGAATACTGAGCCCTGGTGCAACTGGGACAGAGTTAAACAAAATGAATGGTATATGTTCTGTATGTAAGGCTGACGACGCTCATTATTAATTGTTTGTTCTTCTTTAAACATATCATTTTGTCCTTTACTTTTTAGTTTACCTTTACTTTGAATTCAAGTTTTCAGTTTTGTTCAAATACACACAGTAACACAATTCTTCTACTTTTTTAATTGGGAAAACAGTAATATCCATATGATAGTGGCTGGGGAAGAGAAAGGGAGAGAGAAAGAAAATAAAATCCACAATCCCAGGGAGTTAGTACAGCTTATTGAAATAGTCAGTCTTTCCTTGGGCTGTGGGAAAAGGAAGAAGAACTTTCACAATATCTTGAAAAAAAAATCTGCAACAATTCCTCTTTTTTTTTTTTTTTACCAAGTATATATGCCATGCTGAGAGAGAGAGAGAGAGAGAGCGATGAGAGTTTTTGCAGTAAATATTTACTCTTTGTAGCCATAGTTCCGCTGAATAAGTCAAAGAGAATATCAAAATTAAGGTATTTAATATAGTTTTTTATATTCCAGTAAAAAAGTACTTAACAAGCATAGTATTTTAATGCTAATAATTTCCCCCCTTATTAGGAACATTTTGGTAGCATTATCATGGGGACATTTTTAACATATAAAAATTAAATATTTATCACATTATTGTGAGTGGTAATAAATATTTAAATTATGATGGCATCCAAAGGCCCCAGTTTGGACTGGAGTCCTATTTTTCTGGAAGCTACACAAATATGAAGACTAAAAGCATAGTATTTAGACTACTTTAAATAGCCTTACCTAATAGCTGTTTTAAAGACTCTACATGTATATACAGTTCTTCATAGGGGCTAGAAATGAGAGAAATGTGTTTCTTTAAAATGTGCGTGGTCAGGTCCCCATGTTTTATTTTTGAAGGGAGACTCAGGACTTGACTCAAAGCCCATTGAAATCAATAGAAAAATTCTTAATGACTTGAGCTTTCACTCAGGCCCTCAGTGAGAAGTAGTTATCAAAAGTGTTACCAGATTTTAAAATTAAAGGAAGGGCCTGATCCTGACCCTGATGACATCAGCAGGAATTTAGCCATTTCAGTAGGAGGAGGATCAGACCCTAGACTAGTAAGATGATGACATAAAGTAGCTTTCTGGGTGAATTTTTAGGATAATGTATTCAGGTTTTTTACTATTTTAAAAATAAAGTTTTATATCTTGCATAAGTTAAAAACATTATTCACCGTTAGGCCATATCTAGCAATACATTATCAAGCTCACATCTGCCAAAAGGCTACCTGAATTTACAGTTGTAGGATATTTCAGCTTTCAACTGCTACCAGTTCTCAAAATATAAGCAATAACTACATATGGATTTGTTTAACAAATTTAGAAATAAAAGATTAATTGAGGGCAAGTACTACATTTCCAATTATTTTCCCCATAAAAACTAGAATTCCAGATAAATAAAGTACCACAATCCCACAGGTATTTGTAAAGATACATTGGTTTTAGAAACATCACTAAAAATACATTTTTGAAAAACACTGTAACAGTTTATATTGAAAACAAGATTCCAAGCCTCAAAGTGCTGCATCAAATGTTTTCACATTGCTCTGGTTTAAGGTAATGTTTAAACATTCTGCAGCAGATTGCCATAACAAATAAATTATTTAGTGCTACTTAGATCGGAACATTGCATTTTGGCTCTGATTCTCTTACCTTTTTTCCTGTTCAATGGACCCAGTTTTTCATGCTGATTAGAAATTGGACATATTTCTCATGTCAAAATGTATGACACTTGTTTAATCAGGTCCTGAAATACCAGCTAATTTGGGGTGAGAGGTGAGGGATTCACAGTTGAAACAGTGACTCTAATTATTTTTTCAAATGTGTGTTTTAATATTAAACTTGTCGTTTTCAGCCTTCATGCTGACTCAGCGCTAGTTTTATTTCCCGAATTACTAAAACAACTTTCCTCTCTGAGTAACAGGGGACCCATGATTAACTGGTAGAGAACACAGTGAAACAGAAAGAGGCCCTTTTCCATCTTCTGTTATTAAAAAATAAACTGGTAAAAGTTCATAAAACAGTCCTGTGGAACTTCTGGGATATAGAAACAGTTGTAGTAAATCTCATATTTCACAGCTGGATTGTACACAACCGTGATTAATTTGGGTTGCATCTTGAATGTATAGCTTATATTTTGTTTTATTTTTACACATTTAACCAATGCCACAAAACAATAGTTAGAGGGATCACTTTTTATTTGCTTAACCTACTTCACACATGTCTCAATCAATCATTTACTGGGACAGACATCTTCTTATTCATACACTGTGGAAAGAAGACATACTGTATGTGTCAACTTTCATTTGGTTCACAGCAATTAAGGACAGTCCTTTCCCCTTCCCAGTGTGTTTGAGATAGTCAGGTAATGAGATAAATACTCAGATATGCAGATAGACCAGCTTTGCAAAATTCTGTTAATCCAATTCTATTCATCTATTGCCCAAAATGGGTCTTTGGATCTTTTGTTTGCATGTTTGTTTTGGTTGAAAGTCAAATATCTTTTCCACCCCCATTATCAGCAGTATCCTGGTAAAGAACAGCTGAGTAGATTTTGTTCTTGGGCTGATAAACTTTCATGAAAATTTTGCTGAGATAGATTATATATATCATCATATCTGTCTCTAGACAATAGATAGATATCTGTTTGTATACCTGCACATTCACACACTATAATATAAAGGGCCAAATCCTGTAAGCCTTGAAAGCAAAGGAATCATTCTGCACAGTGCCACTAACCTACACCCCATACCATGTCTCTAAGCTAGGAACTGCTCCCTTGGCAGTCTAATGAGAAGTATGAAATGGCATATATTTGGAACAAATCTCCCTGTGTAGGAGCCACAGATGGTATGGCAGCCCTAAGTCTGCAATAACATCATAGAGTTTGAGACAAGAAGGGACCACTAGTTCATCTAGTCTGACCTGTATGTCATAGGCCACTGACATCACCTAGCACCTGCATATTAAACCAAACAACCGAACTGAAACCAAAGTAAATGAGATCCAGGAGCCAAGCAGGCAACCACCTGAGAGAGAGAGAATGCTCAGGTACTACCTCAGCCCTGGTCCACCCTTCCCCATGTCCCATCTCCAGCCATAGCAATCCCTGAAGCTACAGAGGAAGAAGATATAAAAACCTCTCAGAATACACTAGGGTTGGGGGAATCCCCTCCTGATCTCTGCTGGTGGCTGGCTGACACCCTGAAGCATGAGCACAGAACATAGTGGGTACAGAGCAGCTTGACTGGTGATAAAATCATACAGCCTCCCATTCCTAAGCGAATTGAGAAGCTAATCAAAAGTTGCCATTATCCCTGCCTAGATACTGCTAGTAGCTTGGCTCTCTCCCAGTCAGGTTTCAGACCAGGATATGAAACAGGAGCTGCACTGAAGGATGATCTCCTCTTGGCCATGGACAAGAGCCATAAATCCATACTCATATTACTGGACACTTCATTTGATATGGAGAATCATTGATTCTTGATGTCCCATCTCAGAGATGTGGCATAGGTTAGTGGAACTGTACTGTGTCCTCAGATCATTAAAATACACCACATTCTTGGTCCTCAATACATCCTCAGTCCTTCATACTTCTGGATACCTAAATAGCCCTGGCCACAGAAAGTGCAACAAGGCTGTACCCACACCTGTTGGGTTCAGACTTAGCAACAGGGGTAAAAGCTTGATTATTTTAGTTCTCTGTAGCTAGGTGTGAAACTGACACTGTTAAAAAAGATACAGTTTCGAACACAGCAGCCCATATGTTCAGTGATACTGGCTGCTGTTAACCTGTCACTCCAGCGCTCTGCTCCCTCCACTGTCTCCCTGTGAAAGACCCAATCAAATTCAAGATCTTGGACCTCAACCCCATAACTCTCCAAGCGATTTGCCCATGTTATCTGTTGTCTTGCCTCAACTTGTGCAGGAATGTGACCTTCCACAACTGCTATGTAACACTAGAATGGTTAACCTTAAGAGTAAAATTTGTGAGTACAGGAAATAAGGCTTTGTCAGAAAGAGTAGACTATGGGGGAATCTAGAGTTTATCTTGACTGCTAACTCATGCGAAAACTAAAAACTGCCTTACCTTTTCTATTAATTTACTACATGCTAGTTAACTCAGGTTTACTAACTCAAGTTAAGAATTCACCTTTTTTCCCCTGTGAAGACAAGGCCTCAGAGTTGCAGGGGCTCCCTCCAAGCTGGAGAAATTGGGAGTCACTTGCTGGTTCCTTTTGTTAGCAGGAGGCATTAGTGAAGCATGAAAGTCAGGGAAGATAACTGCCATGTTGGCCAAACTCTTCTGTGGATCTCTATGTCAAACATAAACTTCCACCTGCCAGTATGCATACTACCCTTTGAGAAGGGCAATATCACAAATATAGTTCTGGTCATACGAATAACTTGTAACCAGTCACACTGGTTTAAAAAAGTGAGGGTTAGGGCTCTGTACTGAGAATCAGGAGATCTGAGTTCACTTTCTGGTTTTGCCACAGGCTTTGCATCCACAAAAGGAGTTAGGCATCTAAGTGCCAGTTTTGGCACCACTTCAATGCGTAAAACTGAACCCTGTAGTGCCCAGACTCACTTGGTACCTACATTTTTTCCTGTAAAAGTTGCCTGGGTACCTATGTTTCTGTGTCTGGGCATGTGTACTGCTGCCTCCCTCGAAGCATCTGGATGCCTCTCCCACCTAAGCACCAGAGCAATTCACAAACCAGGGGAAGTTAGGTGTTTGGCCACCGAGGGTATGTGTGGGGTCCAATGCAATAGGTGGTCTCTGATCATGTCTACTGGCTTTGTCCCCTCAGGTGAGTTCACATACAGTAGTGTGGGTGGGTGGGGAGCACCTCCTTCATAATGTTTACCCCAGTGGTTAGGGTACTCACCTGCGATGTGGGAGCCCCCTGGTTCAAGATCATCCTCCATCTGAGGGGGTGAAGGGATCTGAACAGGGATCTGCTACTTCTTAGATGAGTGCTCTGACTACTGGGCTATGGGGTACTCTGATGTGGGGCTCCCTCAGTCTCCCCTGTGGAAGCTGTTCCACTGTGGAAAAATAATTAAAGCCATAATTATGAGGGAGGTCCTCTTCCTCCTCCTCTTTCTTCCCCCACCACCCAACCACAGGTTTTTACTAAAATGGTGTAGGGAATGACTCCAGGAGAGGGTTCACAACTGAGATTTGTAGGCAGAGATAGAGCAGCCTGGCCTTATTTCTTTGAGATGGGTTGGGCTTAGCATATATGTCTCTCATCAGCATTTCCATTAGCTAGTTTAGGTGCCTAGCATGCTGGGTTTTGTGAATCACGGTCTAAGGCGCCTCTTCTAATTCATTTTATAGGGAGCCTAGGTGCATAACTCAAGCTTTGTGAATCTCAGTGATTTTCTAGGTATTTAAAAGTTAGTTGCTGCAATGCTCCGGATCACAATAACTAACTCCTTTTTGTGAATCCAAGCCTTAATCTTTCTGTGCGTCAGTTCTCTCTATATAAAATAGGGATAGCATCTTCTTTCTTCCACTTTTGTCTATTTTGTTCATTTAGACTGTAAGCTTTTTGGGGCAGGGACTGTCTCTTACTATATCTATGTACAGTGCCTAGTGAAATGAGGCCCCGATCTTGAGATGCTATTATAATACAATTCATTAAAGTGTGCATTTTGAATTTGGGATTTTTGTAAATTATTTTTGCAAACACACATTTTTGGTAACATATTCACGAGATGTGGTTATACAAAATTGCTTTCATATTTTGACAGTATAGCTTGATTATGCATTTACATGATATCTTAATAGCAGTTTAGTTTGAAAATATTTGGATGTTGTAAACCAGGATATTATGTTCATTTTCTAATAAGTGTCTCCAGCACTCTGGTGTCCCTAATCAATGTAAATATTGTTTAAGATGAACATAGCAGTTGGCATACCATCGAGCACAGACCACCAGCAGAGCATTAAACAAGTACAGATGTGAATGCCAGGATAGAAATGAAGACATTCCTCAAATGTAAGTATGTTACTTACAATGTATCTGTGTCTAGGAATTGATCATGAAAAGGGAACAAATAGCAAATGAAAGTGCTGAATAAAGTACTTATGCTGAGATATTGCACATTTGCTAAGAGATCTAAGTGGAAGAGTACAATTGTTTGGTATATTTTAGCTCTTTTTTAGCCTTTTAATTTAATCATGTATTAATTTTTGTTATGATATTTAAAAGGTTAAGCATTTCAGTCATCACTACTGTCCCAAGGAGGGCAGATTGCATTTTTAATTTTTGATCATTTCTGAAGAACCCTAACTCCTACTTGTTAGCTAGTTTAACGGCTCAAAATCTCCACTTTTCTCCAAAGGTAAACAGATGTAATGATTATCACTGATCCTGAAGACTCAGCTTGTTCATTGTTGGCATTGCTAGACTCATTGTTCTATGTGCAAGCTGAATCGGAGATTATGGGTGGGATTTTCAAAAGTACCTAATTGGTTTAGGAGCACAGCCCTATGACTTTCAATGGCAGTTGTACTCCGAAGTAACATAGTCACTATTACAATGAGAAGTCCGGTGTCCCCTTAAAGACTAACAGATTTATTTGGACATAAGCTTTTGTGGGTAAAAAACCCCACTTCTTCAGATGCATCCATCTGAAGAAGTGGGCATGCATCTGAAGTGGGTTTTTTACCCAAAAAAGCTTATGCCCAAATAAATCTGATAGTCTTTAAGGTGCCACTGGACTCTTCGTTGTTTTTGTGGATACAGGTTAACACGGCTACCCCCGATACTTAATAGTCACTACTGAAAATCTTGCCCTCTATATCAACTTGTTGAAGGTGCCCAGCATCCGTAATCAAACTTTCATAAGAGATCAGCTCCCATTTAGGTATCTAAATGAAGTAGCCAGACTTTCAAAATGCTCAGTATCCTTGCAGCTCTGATATCTCTTGAAAATCTGGTTACTTCCCCTAGATACCTAAATAAGAGCTAAGTTTTTTTGGTAATTTGTTGAGGTGATTAAATGGGAACCGGTTGGTGCTGAACTCTTGAAAATCTGTTGTAAAAATATAGGTGTGGGCTATAGAAGGGTTCATGTAGTGGACAAGCTTAAAACAAATCACAATGTTTGATAGTCAAGTTGAAAAGCTATAGTTGTTAATGAAGATCCGACAATAAAAATTCACTATATCACTGATGCTAATCCTCTTAGCTGTTAATGGAATTAAATCTATTTGAACTAGTATTTTAGATTAATGTCTATAGCCAACAATGATTTAGAAGTGAACTGGTTAAACTGCAATAGGTTGGAATAGGTCAGCAGACTTCATTACTAAATATTTTCGATTGTAGAGTAAAATCAACATTAGCAACATTATCAAATGCAAGTAATATAAATAAATATTTAAACAGTATAGCAAATATAATTATTGCTTTCAG
Organism: Gopherus flavomarginatus; assembly: GCF_025201925.1. Taxonomy (NCBI): domain Eukaryota; kingdom Metazoa; phylum Chordata; order Testudines; family Testudinidae; genus Gopherus; species Gopherus flavomarginatus. Next base: position 38,995,942 of record NC_066620.1, read on the forward strand.
AATTAAACCAATATGTAGTTTTCAATTTATATTGTATTTAATTGAATTTAGAAGCTATATGTTTTTTCTGCCTCAAAATAGCAGAGTCAGTACATGACAGCTTTGAAACAGGCTGGTATAAAAGGCACCACATTTTCCAAAGTGATGTTCCTTTTAAGAACATTGTATATTAAACTGATATTTCAAGATTGAGTTCTTAAGGAACAATTAGAACTATATAGAGTGTGAATGGTGATATAACACACACTGTAGTAGAGAGGGCAGAAAATAATTACCTAATTACCCCTTTACACTATATCCAGAATCTTTTTCTGCTTGTGAGTGATTATACTGTTTTTATTAGTGTCCAGTACTTCATTTTAAGTAAGACCCAGTCTCCTCACTGAAAGAAGAAAAAGGAGAATAAAAAAATTACTGAGGATTGAGCTCTAAAAATGGCCATAATTAAAAAATTAAGCCCCTTCTTCAGAATTTATGCTTTTGATTGACTGTATGCATGTAAACAATCCCACTACTATCAATTATACGGCTTGATCTCAGTGAGACTATTCATGCACATAAATGTTTTGGGATCAGGTTGTAATTTTGCTCAATATTTAATCTATGGAAAGGGATACTTGCTGTTGGCATTATTGAAAAAAATGCTGACATTGTCTCCTAAACTGATAGCTGAGAATTTGCAATGAATTCTTTTCATGAAGTAATTTACTACACATACCAATAAACTTTTTTAAAATGGACCAAACAGAGTTAAGTATTTTCACAATGCAATTTTACAATGATGAAGAATTTGTTATGGTCTATTAAATACATAATGCCAGTTTGAAACTTATTCCTGATAGCTAGTTACTGCATATAATAGACTACCAAAGACGTGATTAGGATTCATCAAGAATAATCCACATTTTATTAGTTTCTGAATATTTCTTTTTACATGATAACATGTTAAAATATTGTTATTAAGATGGACCAATAGAGAGAAATTAATAATTTTAATGTATGAATATATGATTTTGTCACCAGATAAAAATACAGGAAATGGATAATTTTCTAGTTGCTGATATGCTCAGAAACTCTCAAACACAAAAATGAAAGTTTAAGGACTAGTTTAGAAATGTATACATATATTTATATATATGTATATAATATTTTACATATGTATCTACCTCTGTTAATCAACAAGGAGAGTATTAGCGCTGTTAGAAGGGAAAAAAGCTATTATCTCAAAGGAACTGCCAGAGCTGAAACAAAACAATCATAAAATAATAATAATAAATGGGGTTATTTTCCACATTTCTGACAGCAGATGAAAAGTTCTGTGTTGTGGTCACTAACTGAAGCAGAAATGTCATTATTTTGAATAGGTTTATTTAATACTCTGATTTACTGGACCTATAAAATATAAGGCTAGAAGCAGTTCCCAATGTGGTCTGATCATGTCACTATCACATACACACTGACTCTTCCCTGAGTGTTAACATCTCTATGCCTAATTACCCCTATTTTACAGTTAGGTGGACTGGTGCTGCTTGCTTGAGTGAAGACTACTTGTCCCCAAATTAATGGCTTTTAGTTTGTGGGTTTTTTTCAAGTTATTCTCTAATTAACATGTTTATGAAGCACAACCAGGGGAAAATTCCATTTTACCAAATGTCTCTGAGTGAGTGACTGGCCAGTCCCAGTTCTGACACCCACCGCTCCTTCAAAAATCTTATAGGAGAAGTTTACAAGAAAACCACGGGAAATGCAAAGGGTATGAGTAGCTTCCCTCAGATGGGAATGGATTAGGAGGGCCAACCTGCAATGCTGCTCTCTGTAGTGTGTGTGTGTGTGTGTGTGTGTCACTCTGCCTTGGGGTGTATGTCTATATTGGAATCACAGGGTCTGAGTGCACCTCAAGTAGACATATCCAAGCTAGCTTTAATCTAGCTAGCTTGGGTCCTGAAGTGCCAGTGAAGCTGTGGCAGTGCATGTTTCAGCATAGGCTAGCCCTGTGAGTAATTATGGGTGGGCCTGTACAGCCCGTGCTGATTATTGTGTAGACGAGGGGTGGCCAGCCTGAGCCTGAGCCTGAAAAGGAGCCAGAATTTACCAATGAACATTGCCAAAGAGCCACAGTAATAAGTCAGCAGCCCCACATCAGCTCCCCTCCTCCCCCTGCTCCCAGCGCCTCACGCCCACTGGCAACCCCCAATTAGTGTCTCCAGCTCCCTCCCCGCGCCTCCCACCCACTGCAATCAGCTGTTTTGCATTGCTCAGGAGGCTCTGGTGGGGAGGTGGGAGGAACGAGGGCATGGCAGACTTGGGGGAAGGGATAGGGTCATTAGGGGAAGGGGTGGTGTGGGGGCAGGACCTGGGGCAGAGCACGGGGTTGAGCAGTGAGCATCACAGAGCACATTGGAAAGTTAGCATCTGTAGCTCCAGGCTCAGAGTCAGCGCCTATACAAGGGGGAGCCACATATTAACCTCTGAAGAGCTGCATGTGGCTCTGGAGCCACAGGTTGGCCACCTCTGGTGTAGACCTATTACAGTGACAAAATAGTGTGTCTTTGTTGCCAAGAAGGTTAATGGCATTTTGGGCTGTATAAGTAGGGGCATTGCCAGCAGATTGAGGGACGTGATCATTCCCCTCTATTCGACATTGATAAGGCCTCATCTGTACTGTGTCCAGTTTTGGGCCCCACACTACAAGAAGGATGTGGAAAAATTGGAAAGAGTCCAGCGGAGGGCAACAAAAATCATTAGGGGGCTGAAGCGTAGCACTTATGAGGAGAGGCTGAGGGAACTGGGATTGTTTAGTCTGCAGAAGAGAAGAATGAGGAGGGATTTGATAGCTGATTTCAACTACCTGAAAGGGGGTTCCAAAGAGGATGGATCTAGACTGTTCTCAGTGGTAGCAGATGACAGAACAAGGAGTAATGGTCTCAAGTTGCAGTGGGGGAGGTTTAGATTGGATATTAGGAAACACTATTTCACTAGGAGGGTGGTGGAGCGCTGGAATGGGTTACCTAGGGAGGTGGTGGAATCTCCATCCTTAGAGATTTTTAAGGTCAGGCTTGACAAAGCCCTGGTTGGGATGGTTTAGTTAGGGATTGGTCCTACTTTGAGCAGGGGGTTGGACTAGATGACCTCATGAGGTCCCTTCCAACTCTGATATTCTATGATTCTGTCAATGTCTACCAGAGCTCCAGGGATGCATGCCCACTACTATCTCTTCCATGGCTACAGCCTACTTTCCCCTGTGGGACTGGCAAGCTCTGCTAACTGTTGCAAGTGGCAGAATGAACCATGGCTCTGTCTCCTCTCTGCCTTCTTCCACCCAACCCTTAGGGAACAGCCACTGTGCTGCCCTGAGCATGAGGACCAGACATCTGTCTAACCCTAACCTGGACCATCCAGTAGTGGGGAAAAGGCTCCCTTTGCTGTCCCCTGCACTTTGCACCCTACTAAGAGCAAGGCAGAATCTTGTTCCATTGAAGTCAATGGCAAAATTCTCATTCTCAGAAGGAATGGAACTGCTTTAAGTGCAGTTTTTACCACCTCTCTCAGAAGGCAGTACTGGCCCACATGTCTTTATGGCACAGGAACCAGCTGATATAGTAAAGGGACATGGTGGGACTTAGGAAAGTCAGGATATCTCAATTAACTAAAGGTACGAATTTTAAGTGGATTGAACTGCTTTATACCCCTTTGTGGACACTTTTTTTCATTTAATTGTCTGTAATTGAATCCATTTGAAATGAAAACTTCAAAAGTGCCTAAATAACTTAGGAACCTGAATTCCAGATTTGAACACTTAAGTCACTTTTGAAGTCAGCACTTAGGTTCTTAAGTCATTTAGCTGCTTTAGACATTTTTACCCTTATAGTTATATACACTTGCCAGGGAGTTTAGGAAGATTGCATATCATGTCCGCAATAGCTGTTTATAATCTTCTAACAGTAGTCAAATGACAATTTATAATGAACTAGGGCTGTCAAGTGATTAAAAAAATTAATCGTGATTAAAAAGATTAATCATGTGATTAATTGAGCTGTTAAACAATAATAGAATACCATTCATTTAAATATTTTTGGATGTTTTCTACATTTTCTAATATATTGTTTTCAGTTACATCACAGAATACAAAGTGCAGTGCTCACTTTATATTTATTTTTATTACAAATATTTGCAACATAAAAAACAAAAGAAATAGTATTTTTCAATTTACCTAATACAAGTACTGTAGTGCAATCTCTTTATCATGAAAGTTGAATTTACAAATGTAGAATTATGTACAAAAATAATTACATTCAAAAATAAAACAATGTAAAACAATCTCTCAGAAAAACAAATTTGTTTCCATTTCCAGGAGATAATGCTGCCCGCTTCTTGTTTACAATGTCACCTGGAATAAGAAGCAGGCAGTGTTATGTCCCATAAACGTAAACAAACTTGTTTGTCTTAGAATTTGGCTGAACAAGAAGTAGGACTGAATGGACTTGTAGCCTCTAAAGTTTTACACTCTTTTGTTTTTGAGATACGTAACAAAAAAGCCCTACATTTTTAAGGTGCACTTTCATGATAAAGAGATTGCACTACAGTACTTGTATGAGGATAATTGAAAAATACTATTTCTTTTGTTTATTGTTTTTAAAGTGCAAATATTTGTAATAAAAATAACATAAAGTGATCACTGTACACTTTGTATTCTGTGTTGTAATTAAAATCAATATATTTGAAAATGTAGAAAAACATCCAAAGTATTTAATAAATTTCAATTGGTATTCTATTATTTAACAGTGCATTTAAAACTGCGATTAATCACAATAATTTTTTATCACGATTTTTTTAGTTAATTGTGTGAGTTAACTGTGATTAATCGACAACCCTATGATAAACATCTGATTTTATATAGATAAAAATGATAGAAAAATTGGATGATTTTATAAAATGGCCAAATAGTCAATTATAAATAAAATTATTCATAGACTGTTTCATTGTCTGTATTTATATATTATTAGTCATCTTTTGTGTTTAGCAGTTAAATCAGATACTGGAAGTTAACACATTGTGCTTAAATGCCATGGTAACAGGCACCATAGAAATACCAAAGATAGATGAAAGATAAATGAAATGGATATTCATGGCTGCATTCATTATAATACTGATTTCTAGAGAGGAAAATAGTGAATGATTTTAAAGGGCCAGAATTAACTTAGAAACAACATTTGTCTGAAAATAATTTACTTTTTATGGATCTGGCTGGACCCTGTAAGTGGCTGAGCATTCAACCCCAGTCCAGCAAAGTACTGTAACTTTAAGCACGTATGTAGTCCCACTGAAGTCTCACTGCCACCAGTACAAATTGGTAGTGACTTCGCTGAAGTCACTGCACTTACACTGGTGTAAAACTGATATTGGGTGGATATCTTTGTGAATCTGATCGTAAGTCCTTATTTTTACAGTTAGCACCTAAAATAATCTCAGTTAAAACGGATTAGACAAAAAAAAATTCCCCCTATTCCTTCTGTTTATTTTCTTTGTGCATTTGGCACGGCTTTGTGTAGAGTCTGTTTCTCCTATATGGTCAGGGTCTAATCCTGCAAATGTTTATGCACATGAGTAATTTTACTTCCAGGAGTAGTTCTGTTGAATTGAATGGGACACTTACAGCAGTACGGTTACTCACATGGGTGAGTCCTTGCAGGATTGGACCCTTAGGCACTTCCTCTGCCATTTACCCATGTTTCAGGCAGCAATAGGGATGAGACAAACATGCTTATTTGAGTCAGGGCTGGAGGTCCGGGCTGTAGCCAGTGTCCGTTACAAGTTTTTTGTTTTTATGACAAAGAACGTCTATGCAAGAGTGAAGTCATATGAAAAAATGAATTAAATATTATTAAATCATTTTTTAAAATGTTCCTACCAGGATGTCCCATTGCTTTTTATGTTCTTTGTGTCATTTAAAATGTAGGCCCTGATTCTGCAGCCAAAATTCTTATTGATGTCAGTGGAAATTTTGTATGTATACTGCACTGTAGGCTTAGAGAAAGAATTTATAAATTCATTGGCAAAGCTGGCTCAGTTGAAATTCTTTTATATTCTACTTTTATGCATTTTATGTTACTTCTTGTTTCTCTTTCTGTGCATTTAATGATAGAGTTGACATAAAATGCCTTAACTAACATTGGTTTATTAATTTAATGTATTCTTCTTGCTATTCATCTGAAATTAATTAAGTGTGTAGAATTACAAGGTGGGTGTACCACAGGCAGCAGTCCAGGCTCAAGTTAATCAAAAGAGCACATGTTGAATGCATACAATTTAGTTAAGGTTAATCCAGTGAAGATGATCCCTCACTGGTTCTAATTACCCTAGGTGATAGATTGCAGAATGAGAAAATAGGAAGGAAGGGAAATTCTGTCCTGCTGGCCTACCAGGATTTTCTAATTTAATTTAGTAGGCTATGCACAGAAGCACAGAAGCAAACAGTTTCAATTTAAAGAAAAGACCACACTCTTAGGATGCTTATCTGAAATGAGTACAAGAAACTTAAATTTAAAAAGTCAGACCTAAAACGTTTAGAGTATTAAGCTAAATCTAGTTAGTGTGTTTTTATCTACTTACATACCAACAAACCAAGAATGTCATGAATCTGTCAGTACTTTACAATTATTGTAACTCTTTATTAATTAATTAATAGCTCAAGGAATGTTTCAAAATATCAGATTATCACAAGAACTATAATAGGATTTCAACTATTATGGGGTGCCATCAAAATAAAAGCGATCATTTACCATTAAAAACAAATAGAATTGTTCATTGTGTTGTATTAATTAATGCATTTTCATTTTGTCAACCTCAAAGTAAGCTAAGCTAGTAAACTAGGATCCTTTTGTGTGCTATATTTTATATTCATTGGCACTGTGAGTTCTTTTTTTCTCCTTCCTTGTTCTTTGTTCCAACTTCTCAAGTGTTTTATGAAAAGCTTTTGTTTTCTCCATGCACATACATATAAAACTTGTCAAACAATTTGCCCTATTTTTCAGGTTAGTGATATATTTCTGCTCAAGTGGGGTATCTGTTTCTGATTTATTAACATTTGATCCCCTGGTTTCCTGCCATTGATCAAGACAAATATTCAGCTCAGCTGATGAGTTTTATATGAAATCTGATACTGCAGGAACAGAGAGAAAAGTTAGTACCATTTTTAATACTTTTTTATTTCAAGTTTTCCAAGACCATGACAAACACACAAGACACCTAGCAAAGTCAGGCACTATTTATTTTTACCACATTTCTCTGGGATAAAACTTTTGGGAAGTAAAACATGTATTTATCACTAGACCAGATGTTTGCTCAGTGTCAGTCACATCCTGTAAACTGTATATACATTTACACCCTATCGCCAAAACATGGTTTCACCCTACTACTGACCGTCTGTCTGCCATTCAATCTGTAGTTAAGTCACGGTCAATAAGGTCAACTCTTTGGCAACATCTGTATTTGATCAGCTCACACAAAATGGGGGCCTTCGTAATCCTTGACTACTCTGGAGTATTTTAAGAGGCAGCACATTACAATAGTTGATTCACCGCTACTGCAGTCCCTGCACTTGGAAGATTTTTCCTTCTCTGAGGAACTGAAAAGTCCTCTCTAACACAGTATTGCTGTGAAATGAGCAGGTTTAGCAGTTGCATAGCCCCCTAAACTGAGAAAGAACGTTCACCAATTTCCCTCTCTCAGCACCTTACTCCAGTGCTTGGATTTGGTATATTTTATATTTTGATCCTTTTGTTTGCATTTATTATGTTTTAAGTATGTTTATGTTATTGCAAAAGGAAGAAATAAAGTGTGAGAACCATTTAAACAATTTTGGTTAATTTTGTCATTTGTTTCGTTGTGGTATTCTCACTGTCTGTAATACACAGTGGTTTTAGCACATCCTCACAGCCTTATCAGGCAAGATGAATATAGTTCTTTCCCCGCAACAAATTTAAACATTCGGGGTGAAATCTTGGTGTCACTGAAGTCAAGGGGAGTTTTGCCATTGACTTCAATGGAATCAATATTTCACCTTCTGTCACTAGCCTGTTACGTTAACACTGACGATATCATAACATGCAAGATTAGGTGTCTGATTCTAATCTCACTTGTGCTGGTGTAACTTCATTGGAGTTACAGTCAAAGAGATCAGAATCTGGCCTCTTACTTCCTAGGCTGGGATGCTGGGAGGTGTCCAGTTTTTAACTATTCAATCAAATAGCATACAGCTAGTGGCAAATATTGATAATCAAATGAATCATTGCCCTCTGGATCTCAAAGGATTATGTTGTGACTGTGAGATTTGGAGTCAACTGCAGATGTGCATTCACCAATAAATAGGGCTGCCAGAGCATGGGATAATGAGCATTGTTGATTTGCATAGTTGTCTGCAACATTCCAAAAAGCCAGCCATTAATGAAAACTGATGCTGAGATTCTGGTGATTGACAAAAGACTGTGAAACTAGACGACACCTTAGATAAGTGCCCAGGAATGGGGGTGAAGGAGTGTGACTGCCTCCTCTCTTCCAACAACAAGCTTTAGAATGGAGCAGTTTGAAAAATGGAGATAAGATGAGCAGTTTATGAGACCATATAACTTTGATCATTTTCCAGAACTATAGTGATGAGAGGGATGATCTTTCAAGTTTTTTTGTGGTGCTGAGCCAGATTCAACCAAGCTGCTGCAGGAAAATGTACATTCTTGTAAAAAAAACCAACGTTTTCTCATTTTTGTTTTTGTTTTGTTAAAATTTCACAAAAAATTCATTGAAAAATCAGAATTCAGAAAATTTTGTCTATTTCTACTCAAAAGTACTGGTAAGAACTTGGGGAGAAAATTACATATGCTTTGAGGAAGGGATATCTGTGTAGAATCAAAAAATATGTTTTTTTGCCTGACTTGAATCTTATCAAAGTCCCGAGTAACTTCTATGTCATGCTTCTACATTTGCCAGGTCTATTCATAAACAGAAAATCAGCAAAAAAATTGAATATTGCGGAATGATGCAGTGGGATATCTGAACTACATTAGTTGTCAAGGGAGGAGGGGAAGAAGGGAGAGAAATCTGCTTAAGCAAAAGATATTGTTGAGATCTCATGTCTGTCTCTAAGACTGACAGTAATCTAAGACAGTCATAGACTGTGTGTATAGTAGCTATTATTGTTATTATTTTGTAATAACCGTATGTTGGTTCTCTCCCTAACCCCAATTCCATCACCACTCTAGCCTTTTCCTCTTAACAGAACTATGACGGCAATTTACAGTCGGCATTATTACATATATTCTGAATGTCTTCATCAGAAATATCTGGAAATCTTTCCATTATGCCTATGAATTTCAGAAATATAACAGTTTGTTCCTTTAAACTAACACTGTAATAGGGAGAAGAAGTTAGAGATCCAGAAAAAAATATTATTCACTTTGATTAGCCAGTCAGGAAGCAAAGATTTGCATACGTTTCCTGATTGCCTCCTCAGAGGAAAGAGGAAATAGCTTTTATCAAACTTGCCTCAAGCTAAGGCCTGATGCGACTCCCTTTGAAGCCAATGGAAGTCTTTCCATTTACTTCAATAAGAGCTGCATTCAAACCCTAGTCAGTTCTGTTCACTGCATATGTTATCAGGTTCTGTAATCATGCTCCAGCACTCAGTACACATCACATCTGTATGTGAACTATGGAAACTTAATGACTCATCCCATGACTGATTTCAGTTTGTTTGTTTTTTTACTGCAAAATATAGTGGATTAAGTGGATGTGGCAGAGATCACATATTTGGAATTTATTAATAAATTATTGGTGTATAATCTCATGCAATCTCATTCTCCAAATACATTCCAACTGGCTAAGTTGAGAACTAGTTTACATGAACCGAAAACTAATTGAAGAAATTCTAAAGAAATACTAAAGAAATTGGCAAGGTGTCAAGATGGGACTTGGGGACAGGTGTCTAGGGTTGTTTCAAGGATCAATTTTATTTAACATTCATGAATACCAAGAAGAGGGAGTAAATACATTAGATTGTAAACTCTTTGCATCAAGAGACCATATCTTCCTATCTGTGTATACCATACCTAGCACAAATAGGTGAATTATTATTTGTATTGTGGTTGTGTTTGGGGCTCAGCACTGTACACACACATAATGACAAGATAGTCTCTTCCCCAAGGAGTTTACAATCCAATGCAGCTCTGATCCTGACTAGGGCAATGGACTACTATTGCAATATAAATATTAACTGAAATCAATATAATAATTGAAAATGTTGTGCAGCCTTAATAATAATTACTGAAACTCACAGGTGATACTATCCTAGAAACCCTTGTTCACATAAATTAGGAAGACAGAGAAATAGTATAAGAGGAAGTACAAGGATTAGGAATATGGAGCTAGAAAATAACCATGACATTCCTGGGAAAATATAACTCAGTACACCAGGAGAAATATAATCTGAAACATAGATATTCTCTGGGAAGGAAAATCCTTGAAAGCAGCAATGCTGAAAGAGATCTCAGGGTCAAAGTGGCCATGAGTTTTCAATGTGTTATGGCTGCAAGAATAGCCAGTGCAATTGTGCTATATATGTAAAGGCATGTCATGGGACATGATGGTCACAGTCCTTCTTTATGCAACTCTGAGATGACCACATCTGGAATTGACCACACTGATAACTAGGACAATATTGAAAATTGGGGGAGTTCAGAGAAAGACCATAACAGTGCTGAGGGCAATGAATGGGTTGGCTTTTAGAGCAAAGACGAAAGGAAATAAACACATATAACTTTGCTAAATAATGACTAAAGACCTGATCCTTCTGTCATTGAAGTGAATTGCAAAACTCACATTGGCTTCAGTGACACAGTATTGATCCTAAGAGGAGAAGTGGGTTCTAGCTCACAAAAGTTTATGCCTAAATAAATTTGTTAGTCTCGAAGGTGCAACAAGGACTCCCCATTTTTTTTGGTGATACAGGCTAACATGTCTACCCCTCTGAAACCTGGCTACATATAAACACTAACAAGAGGGAGTATCGGTGGTAGAAGGGAGCATCACTAGGAGTTTTGAATGAAAGGATAAGTAGAACTTTTAGTATTGTTAAAAATTTCCTGGCTCTGATCTATGTTACTAATTTGTGGACTAGACCAGTGGTTTACAAACTTTGGGTCGTGACCCAGTACTGGGTCACGGAATGCAAGGCAATGGGTCATCTTGCTCAGCACCCAGGGACGCTGGCGGCCAGCCAGTAAAAACTAGTAGTCCCTAGTCCTTGGAAGTGGCCAGTAGCAGGTCCAGCTCCTACATAGGGGGGCCACAGGGCTCCTCACGCTGCCCCCACCCCGAACACTGGCTCTGCACTCCCATTGGCTGATTCCCAGCCAATGGGAGCTGGGGGAGGCAGTGCCTGCGGGCGAGAGCCACGTGGAGCTGATTGTACATCTCTGCCTAGGAGCCATACGTGTTGTTGGCTGCTTCCGGGGTGAAGCGCAGTCTGCAGTGCCAGGACAGGGGGAAGCCTGCCTCTGCACTCCAGCTGCACCACTGACCGGGAGCTGCCGGAGGTGAACCCACACCCCAACCCTGTGCCCCAATCCCTTGCCCCATCCCTGAGCTCCCCCCAACCTAGAGCCCCTTCCTGCGCCCCAAACTCCTCATCCCCGGCCCCAGCCCAGAGCCCTGACCCCCTGACCCAGCCCTGAGCAACCCCAAACCTAGAGCTCCCTTCTGCACCTCAAACCTCTCCAGCGGCCTCAACCCTGTACCCCAGACCAGAGCCCTGATCCCCTCCCGCATCCCAACCCCCTGCCCCAGCCCTGAGCACCCCCAAACCCCAAGCCCCCTCCTGTACCCCAAACCTCTCATCCGTGGCCCCATCCCACAGCCTGCACCCCAGCCCAGAGCCCTGACCCTCCCACACCCCAACCCCTTGCCCCAGCCCAGAGCCCCCTCCCAAACCCTCAACCCCTCATTCCCAGCCTCACCTCACAGCCCTCAACCCTACACCCCATCCCTGAGCCCCCCACCCACAGGCCAAACCCCTCATCCCCAGCTCCGTTGGGTCACGGGCACCAACAATTTTCTTCAAGTGGGTCACCAGAAAAAAAGTTTGAAAACCACTGAACTAGACTCTCAAAAGAAGGGATTGAAGCCCTACTGCTTGGCGCATATAAAACTAGACTGGATAAAAAAACCTGTAAAACAAATGTACTGTGCAGAACAGTCCTGCATTGGCAGAGAATTGGGCTAGTGGCTGAAACCATTACTATCAATCAGAGTTTACCGTTGCCTTCACTTGGAGCAAGGCCAGGTCCCAAATGAAGTAATAGGTCATTTCCATCTCCAACTGCTGTGATTCTTTTATTTAATCATGAGCCACGATTTTCTTGTTCAAAAACAGCCTTTAAAAATGATACAACGTTGCCTTTAGGTTTTCATCTTAACACTCCTGTCCTGGATATAGAATCTTTCACTATCGTTCGTAGGAGTCTGCGTACACATTTAGATACAGCAGAGAAACCAGAACCCTTCCAGAGCTATTTCTCTGTTCTCTTTTTTTAGAACGCTCACTTTTGGCTGCTGCTTTGGAAGTAGCTCCTAGAGGCCCCGATCAGGGCTCCATTGTACTATCAGAACAAAAATATGGTCCCTGGCCCAAAGAGCTTCCAATTTAAGTAGATCCCCACTTGATCCAAAATAGCCAGAATGTAGAATGGAAGCCTCTATTTTTTAGAGGAGAAATGACCAGGATGGGAGTAATGGATTTTGTCCAGGGAAGCTGTGTGTGGTTAGTGTAATGTGGCTGTCTAAGGAATGACAGTACTCAGAGTCAGAGCTCTTTAAGCATACCTTCTCTCATTTTTATTATTCCAACTAGCCAAATACAAATAATCAATCAATATTTTGAGCCAAGTTCTTGGGTCCAGCCAACCTGTGCTAAGTGAAAGGCAAGAAAGGGTGCAGGAAATAAACTCACCTTTGCAATTCCCACCTCCTGTGACAGTCCACCCACTGCCTTGATCTACTAATGAAAATTAGAGCAACCTCATGACTGCTCTGACTTACATCAGCTCTCTGCTGCTCATAGCTGCTATTCCAGTAGATGGGGATTGCTGGGGCACAAGAATGCCTACCCATGGACTCTTTGGCTTGGATACACTCCCTGGGCTGGGGACAAGGAGGGTACAAATTTTCATAGGTTGATTAAGCCATGTATAAGACTGCTTTGGACTACTGGAGCAGTATGAACAGCTGGAGCAGGCTGAGGATCTGGCCTTTAGACTCTTGCTGTGGAGAAGCACGCAGTGTTTTCAAACACAATTGTTTTGCAATACCAGAATATCTGCTTTTGAAGCATTTTGGCAGGGAACCTAAAATACCTTATTCAGGATTAGGCATTTAGCTGCTACACACAAATTAATTTGAATTTATCTTGGGGATTTTGTCACTAACCAAAGCCCACCGAGAAAATGAAATTAACCTTTATTATTTTCTGAAGTGTTTTAGGTGAACGTGACTAAGGAGATCTGAAAGGCAAATTTTATGACTTTACAATTTAAAAGCCTAATGTTGTGTATTAAAAATTCTCCATTTAGATGAGTGGATGGATGGTGTTTACAATTTCTAGAAGAATATAAGATATCATTAGAATCCAGGGAAGTTAATAGAGTTCAGAAGAAGGCTACATACTTCAAGTCACCAGGGTATGATGGGATAAATTATTGTGGGTTGATTGTTGTTTTATTACCATTAATAAAAAAAAGTTAACAGTTTGGAGCCAAGTTGATGTGTGAAAAGTTTTTCTGTAGAGTCAAGTTATTAAGGTAATGAAATAATATACTGTACTGTAGATGGCAAATTATCTATTACCACAAGCAATAAAAAGTAGGTAGTTAAGCTTTAATGGGCTCACTTTCTTTTTAAGTGTTTAATCTTTCTTTGCTTTCTGCTTTCCTGTGTGTTCGTCTCTAGATCAGTGGAAATAACTCTTTGTGCTAGGTGCTTCCTTCAGTCAAATGCAAATATGTAGCGTCATGGATTTGACTGATAGTAGAATGTGGCACAAGGTCAGTAAATAAAGGGTACTTCCAGTTTAGTCCCTTGTTCCTCATGCACAAACAAAACTTTCTTAGGTGTTAAGCATCAAATTCAAAGCTATACATGTTTTGGGGGTTTTTTTGGAGTGGGTGCTGTTTATCTGACAAAAAGCAGTAGACGGAGAGATGATTAGTCAGATATCATCAGTATCTACCCATGCTATCGAGGCTCTGGGATTCTCTGACAATGTAATTGTGATAATTCAGCGGAAAGCTAACTAAAAAAGCAAAAATAGTTTGCACTCATTCTGCCAAGCAACAGTATTTAACTACATTCAATGAAATCCCGCTCATTACCTCTGCACCAGAGAAACCTTAGCTCATATTGTTCATTTTTGTTGCTGTGCAGGCTCCATGAGAATCCTAACCCTGGTATCAGGCTGGAAATTCAGGAAAGCCATTTAAGAGAAATCTCAACAGGAGACTCTCACACTGAACTTGTTTTGCATGCCCTGGAAGAAGAACGTAAGAAAAGGAATAAGAGGAATTCTACAGTTCTTTACAGTTTTCAAAGTACTGTACAAGTATGAACTAATTACTCATCAGAAATGTCCCTGTGAGCTAGATGAGTGTTATGAGAATGAGCAGCATTAATAACAGTTTTCTCTGCTTCTGCTGTCACATATTATTGCAGGTGAGCATTATACATCCCCCTCTATGCCCAATTCACAGAGGATATGGTCTGTTACTACACTCTCTTTGTGTCCTTTAATAGTGTTAGATGGAGTCCTGTTGTGAGAGACAGTGGATTGTAAAAGGAGGTGAAGAGTTTGTCCATTTCAGCAACTGTGGGGTTGTCAGAAAAAGGTATGTGTGTTAACAAGGTGTATTGGGGCATTATTGAAAGAGGGCAGAGTTAAGTTTGCATGGGCAACCTTGACTCTGTGTTTTCTGGTTTTCTCAAGTTTGAGTTTTGCTCAACTCAACATTCTGCGAGGGAACAACATACCACCAAGCAACCTTAACTCTGTATTAACATAGGTCTTT
Source organism: Gopherus flavomarginatus (assembly GCF_025201925.1). NCBI lineage: Eukaryota > Metazoa > Chordata > Testudines > Testudinidae > Gopherus > Gopherus flavomarginatus. Next base: position 39,011,046 of record NC_066620.1, read on the forward strand.
GCCACTGAATTGTAGTTTGTTTCATACAGACTCTGAAGCCTCTCTCTGTGCTATATTGCAGACGTGTGCTATATGTTTATGCTTTAAAGACTTTTAAAACATGTATTGCCTAAATATAAAATGGTTCAAAGTGTTAGAAAAATGTGGTTACAGAAAATATGTTGCTGTTTGTTATTTTACTCTGTGTTAGACCAGCCTTGAAGTCTATGTACCGTAAAGGAGCAGAACAGTTTAAACTATATGGCTCACTGTTATTAGGCTACTGAATCAAGGTGCTCAACCATGCTAAACTATGTCTGAGACATTTTAGTTTGAGCCCTGGTCAATACAGACCCCCCTGACTAGGGGGGCTGCATATGGGATCTGCTGGGCCTGCCAGGGGGAGGGGAAGGAGAGGGGCTCCCTTCTCCCACTGTGCCTGCCTCCCAGCATGCTCAGCCCCTGTCCCTGGCAGCCAGGCCTGGGTGGGGAATGGAAGGGGTGGGACTAGCTGCTTGTCACCCTGGCCACTTCGGGTCGCTGTCGTGTGCAGCGCAGCAGCTGCCTGAGAGAGAGCCTGGCTGGGAAGGTAGCCCGCCCCTCCACTCCCTGATGAGTTGTGGTTGCCAGGCTGGCTTGGCTCTTGTCCTCGAAAAGTTAGGCCCAGGTGGGAAGCAGAGGGGGCAGAGTGGGCTGCCACCACAGACAGGCTCTCTGCGCTGCACACAACAGCGACCCAGAGTGTCCAGCTTCAGCTGGTGTGAGAAGCGGCTCCATTCCACTCCCTGCCCAGGCCCGGCTGCCAGGGAAAGCAGTCAAGCATGCTGTTGGGGGGAGGCGCAGTGATATAAGGACAGAATCATCCCTTCCCCCGCAAGTAACTCTAGTGGGTGGAGAGAGCTCAGTGGCCCGGGCTGAGTGCAGGGCGGGGAGGTTTCTGGGCAGAGTAGACATATGGGGTGGTCATATGTCCCGCCCCTTTAGATTGTGCCCCCCTGTATAGGAGGCATGAGTCATCTATGCTCCTGAGTCTGTCTCTGCTCTGTGTTACAGGTGTGTGCTATCTGAGATAATAAAGAATTCTGTGCCTTCAGAGGACAGAATCTGAGTTTTTGAAGTATCTTACAGCTCCTTGTCCATCTTCAGCTCCCTGTAGCCTCTGAAGGGCAAATCACAACTCCCCTTTCCAAGGAAGGATTTAAAGGTAAGTATTCTTATTCCAATTTTATAGATGTGAAAGAGGTCTTGGATAGGTTAAGTGACTTGGCCAAGATAATATAGTTAATCAGGGGCAGAGCTGGGAACACAGCCAAGATCACCTGACCTTCTGTCTGCTGGATCAAATGTCTCATGTCAATAGCTCTCAACCATTTCTCATACCATTACCCCATGTGACAACAGAGAAGAGTTTAAGGACCTCCCAGTTAGACATAAAGAAAGGGGAGAGTCATCATGTTTCCTCTTTGGGTGTTAAACCCCTAGTCAAGGACAGCTGTCTAATGTTAAATTTAGGACTTGAATACCAGAACCTGTCTCCACACCAGATTTGGTGAGTTGGTGTCATCTTTGTTCCTTGCGTCCAGGCATCTGACGCAGTGGGTATTCACCCACGAAAGCTTATGCTCCAGTACTTCTGTTAGTCTATAAGGTGCCACAGGACTCATTGTCACTTTTTACATATCCAGACTGACATAGCCACCCCTCTAATACTTTGTTCTTTTTGTATCTGAACTGTGTGAAATGGAAAGGAGCGTGTACCTCAGTAGGTGGGTGATTTGTGTTCACATCTTAAGCATTTTAGTCAGAGCCCCAAATCTAATCATGTTCCAGGTCATTGTGACAAACGTCAGTAGGTGATCAGCTTATTAATGGTTTGATCAAAGTATCAGTCTCCAGATTTTACTGAATGCTAGACAAGATTGTGGCCTTGATGATTGAGTTGGCTGAGTTGTTCTGTCCCCTTAAATGCTTGCTTTCCTTTGACTCAGTTTTATCAGTTTCTCTTTCCTGTCCTCACTCACTCATGCCCGTCACCCCAATCAGGGTATGGGCCACCAACAACAGATCTCCAGAGTCCTCTATCCTGGGCCATTCATTCTAACTGGTTCCAGGTATAGCCCATTTTTTTGCTATCGGCCTGAAGATCACGTAGCCAGGTGTTTCTTGGACGGCCTCTTTTCCGCTTGCCTTGGGGGTTCCACCGCAGTGCCTGTCTGGTGATGTTAGTTGGCTGCTTGTGCAGTGTATGTCCTATCCAACTCCACCTTCTCCTTCTGATTTCTTCCTCTGCTGGGAGTTGACAGGTCCTCTCCAAGAGGTGGATGTTACTGATGGTGTCTGGCCAGCAGATCAGGAGAATCCTTCTGAAGCAGCTATTTATGAAGGTCTGGATCTTCCTGATGGTTGTTTTGGTTGTCCTCCAGGTTTCAGCTCCATACAGTAGGACTGATTTCACATTGGAGTTGAACAGTCGAATTTTCATTGCCAAAGACATCTCTCTAGAGCTCCAGATGTTCTTGAGCTGTAAGAAGGCTGCTCTTGCCTTTTATCTGTTTGTTGTTTTCCTGCGTATTAGTTCTTGAGCCACAGCATTTCTTAGTATGCTTCTTGGTATGTCCCTTGAGGTTTCTTTGAGAAAAGCCTACAGCTTCGTACAATGTGCTGAAATAACCAACTTTTTAAAGATTACATGGGGGTTATGTTTTGTATTAATAGGATCAGAAGAAGCAATGTCCTAATGAATTAGAATTCATGTTTTATCTGAAAATATTGTGCACACTGAAAGCTCTCTAATATCATGCTAAATTATAAAAACATTAATTAGGTCATTAGATAAAGGGACATTAATCCTTCAGGCATATGTAATGCACCCTTTCATGTCCCCTGTTTATTGGCTTTACGTCTGTCCTGCATTTCCTTTTCTCAAAAAAGTACTGAATTCTTTAAATAGCTAATGCAGGTACTATACTGTATTTCTACTAGTAGTGCTTTACTGTAGGAGAATGATGTTTTAGTTCATTAGACGTCACTAGAAGAACCAGTTTCCAGGGCATGACAACCTTCCATTTGAAGGGCAAGAGGTCAACCCAACAAGGAGCAGTTTCAAAAGGTAATTTTCATACCAAAAGCAAGACGTGTGTCTCATGAGAGAGTGAGGGCGGAATGTCACAAAGAGAGAGTTCCTGTGCCATGTGACAAGGGATTAAAACATTCCAAAGTATGTGTGAATTGGATGAATTGATGTCTCACCAGAACCCAGTTGGATGTTCTTAACTAATGCTAACTTTTCTTAAGCATAGACAGGGTCACTAAGGAGTGAAAGTAATCATACAGCAGTTTGTGTTCTTCATTATTTGTGATCTCCAGATTAATTCATTAAACCCAGGGCAAACTAGAACACTAGTTGCAACAATATATCGTCATTTCCCCAAACAATTCTAGCCAACAGCAGTTCACATAGACTCCATCTTAGCGCATGGTCACACACGTTATATTCATTAATGTTCTCTTTGCTGGACTGCAGTATTGTACAAGGCACATACGATGCATATAATAGATTTATCAGAGGATCCAATTAGGAAGAGCAGACATGGATTGAATGAAGAATAGTTTAAAAAATGTGATGACTTCTTTTTGTATCTCTGGTGCTACTCTTCTTTGCACCCATTATCATTATTGGAAGGAGGGGGGACAGATGGTTCTTCATTAATGCAGTTCAAAGCAATGCAGCCCATTCTCTGTCTGAGTTTATACAATCTGATTTAAAAAGAAAAATGATTGCAGATATTTCACCCTGGTCTTGGCCATACAGGGAGTACAAATCTAAGAGTGTCATGAGTTGAAGAAGCAGAGAACAATGTTATGGCACAAAGGTGTGTGAAACTCTGATGTAGATGGTATTGAACATCATAGAAAGAAGGATAATTTCCTAAATTTTGATTGCACAAAGAGTTCATCTTCTCAGGAATACCTACTTACCCTTTAATGAAGTATGAAAACTTTTGATGTAATATATATAACAGTTGTACAGTGTTTCAAGATGTGGTTAAAACAAAAAGGTCTGATTACAGATATTAACAAATGAGTGTTCACATCTATCTTGAGTGGATGAGTATACTACCATGTTTCCTAGTGAACATATTGTATTGCAATGGAACATCCTAACACTGTATCACTGAGGAACTTCCCTTCAGTAAAGGCTACTACAGCAATCCAAAAAACTGGATCAGGAAGTGTTTGTCGGAAAAATATGGGAAAGTAATCAACAGTTGCAATTCACTCTAAAAACATAGTAGACATTTATGTTGGATGCTGTACATAATATTCTAAAATGTCTGACAATTCATTTCGATTTAGTTAATATTCAGGAAGTCTGGGTGCTCATGCCAAAGTTTATCTGAACAGATCCCCACTTCCTTGGTCTGTATTTTGGTCCAAAATCTCATGTGAACAGACTCTGGCATGAGTTTTTGTGTCATAACCTGTTTTGCCTCTGGTCTCTACTCTTCCAGTCAGCTGTTAACAGTCAGGAAGTGCCCTCTCCATCAGTCAGTTATTGCTGGAAGGAATCTTCCTTTTTTAGTCCAAACTCTAAATATTGCCTGGTAATATTCAGCAGACATCTATTGAGCTGTAACCTGCCAATGAACTTCTACTGGTATAATACATTAACAATTTCCCAGCAGATTTTAATTTACTGTAGCATTGCCTAGCCTAATCCACACACAACACATTGTAATGCAAATGGAATGGTTAAATAGATCACACTTCTCTTCTCCATCTCAATTTTTGTCTAATGTATCATTACAGTTCACTCTATAAACTGTTGAAGCCATCTTCATTCAACTGTAAACTAAAGAGACTAGATGTCTATCAGCCTAAACCAAAACAGTTCTTGATTAATCACAACCTCTTGACCTAATGAGTGATAGCTGTGTTAAAAATGTTGTCATTATCTAAATGGAGTACTGAAAAGGCCTGCAGATCCTAAGCAAATTGACTCTCTTCTATTTATAAACAATACTGGAAGATGAACTCCTGGGTTTATGTTGGAAAAGGGACATCATTCATTTTTATCCAACATACCTGCTTTTAGTGATATTACCCACACATGTGGGTTTTAGAAAATGTTAACAACTGAAGTGGTTTATATGCTTTTAAGACTAATTTTAAGGTTTATGTGTACATTCATTACACTGGAGTTGGGTGCTCAATACCTGCCTAAAATACACTGTATTAATAGTGTGCACTAAAACCCTACTTAGGGCTTCATGTTGAATGCTAAACATCATTAGCACTAGATGTGAAATTCTGGTTTTCCAGTATTTGTATACTTCTTATTTACTGTAGCTCAGTGCATTTCTCCTGCATGTAGCACATGCATCTCTCCATATGCATATGACTAAGTGATGAATCATTAAAAGCCCTTTTTGAAGATATTACTGGTCTTTCGATTGATAATCTGGTCACATGCAAGTGAGAATGCTGTTGTAAAAACAATCAAATTATGTACAGATTTTCTCTTGTTGCTTTTCAAATATTAGCTCTTCCTTTACCCCACATATTTGTACATTTAGTTCCAATGAAGCCTTGGGAGCTAAAAGGCACATGTCTGTAATGCTTTACAATTTCTCTTCCCGTACAGATCTATATTTGTTATGGTATACTTCTCAATCTTCACAAGTATGGTAGTTCTTAATGGTATAAGAGAAAAAATACATGTACAATCAACTCTTGTGCATAGAACAGCAAAATGGCCACAGGTTTCTCTTTTAGAAAGTATTTACTATTTTATGTAACTAAATTATGTCCCATAGAGAAGGGGACTAAAAGGTCCACTGTATACATGTAAATTAGTGTTACTTACAAATTAACAGTAGGCAAGAATAAAAGGCCATTTATACATGAAAGGGCTGGAACTTGAGGCCCTAATTCACTCGTGCAGTCACGCGAATGAACGAACTGAAGTCAGTAAGGCCCTGAGCCTGCAAATACTTATATGTGATGGCTGCCATTCTGGCTGATACCAGGGATTGTACTGGGAACCTCCAGAGCTAAAGAGCAAAGGCTCCCTAGCTGGGACTGTAAACAACTTATATTGTCTGTGGATTTGGCACAGAGGGGGGGCACATAACATACACTCAACAGTGGGTCATGCACTTCATTTTTAAGCATGGTTAGCAATGTGGTACAGTTGTATTGACTCCTTTGATTCTCAGATGCTTAAAGTTACGTGCATACATTTTTGCAGGATTGGGACCTTAGAGTGTGAATGTCTCAGAGCAGGGATCTTGGGCCTGATTCCTCCCTCTGACACACCCCTATAAATCTGGAATAACTCAGGGGAGTAGCACTGGTGTAAAATCACTGTGAGAGGAGAATCAGGTCCCTCGCCAGGCACCCATGATGCTGGACACAAATGTGCTTGATTTTCCAGAAATTGAAATAGTAACAGTAGAGGGAACCCAGCTCAGACAAGTCAGCAGGACATACCTCTAAGCACTAATTCCAACTATTTTTAATAACAAATAAGTAGGGAACTCAGTTCAACACAGGCAGCATTAATTTGCAATCTATACAGTTAATTACCCAATCTGAAACAGACTTCGGCAATATTACAGAGGAAATCTGTACAGAATGACGAACTATTCTCAACTAGCATTTCCTCTAAGATCAAGGAAGCATGTCTTCATTTCCACTTCTTTTTTCTTGATCATACATGTTTGTGGCGGCCAATGCAAGGAAAATCCCTCTCTTTATACTCTTGACCCTTCTGTAACATCACTAGAGATACTGGGCAACTGCTAGATTTAACACATTTTTATCTGTACTGATCTTGCACAGAAAAACTTCAGTTTGCTGCAAGATTTTTATTTCTGAAGTACCTTAATCTGTTCCACCACGGTAATAGCATGCCCACATATCTTAGACCTCATGATACTAATCCCACATTCTGACACCATGAGATTACATTATGTTGTGTAATAATATATAACAGTGTAAGACAGCTAATTAACAAGCAAGTGCTTATTCAGAAATGGACTGAACCACTCTGACCTTGTGATAGCTATTACATTCCATGATCAATAAAGCAGCAAAAGAATATTGTTCCATATTTATAACTCTCTCCTTGGGATCAGATTTTGTGCTGCCCATCTCCCAACAAGACGTTAAGCCATCTTCGTACCTTGCAGATTCTGAACTGTTCCCAATAGTTGCTCTAAATTATGGCAGCCTTATTTGGCTGACTGTGAGCTGCTCTACAGTCCCAGATTGCCAGAGGGCAGAGTTCATTTTCAGAGTGAGGAGGGGAATGAAGTATCAAATATGCCAGCCCCATGCTGTCCTGCCCCCTTTACAGGCCCTGTATCCTGGTTGAGTAATGGGTCCAGAGTCTGGCCTAATGACTTCTGTATTACAGGCTCTGATTCTGTACCCAGAAAGGTACTTAAGCATGTCTCTAACTTTAAGCAATGTAATGGGAGGGAGTACTCAAGTGCTTAATGTTCAGCACATGTTTAAATACCTTCCTAAATCAGGACCATAGCAGCAGCAATTCAGCTTTAGGGATTAACATTTTTTGTCCTCATTTTCAAAGGCAAAAATCCAGATTGTACCTCTTGTCATTTTAGCCCTAGAGTACGAAATTTCATCAACAGAAAATGTTGGGTCAGTTACACTTGTCTGATTTTTCAGAACCAGTAAAAAAAAATTTTTTTTTTATTTTTTAATAGTATTGCAATACCAAACTAAGGCTGGATCAACAATTTGGATAAAATAATAAATAACTTGAACTGTTGCCCAAAACACCATCTGAATGATTTCCAGTTTTAAAAAAAAATCTGAATGAGTTAGGTTTTTTGTAATGTTTTTGCTAGTTCTCTTGCTCCTCTGGTCTTCCTGCTTTCATTCAGGTACAGGATCAAAATAAAATAAAATAAATATCACACATGCGTGTCTGTGTGCGTGTGTTCACATGGTATTTCCTCCTCAGTCAAATCCTGAAAATAATAGGGATGTCATAGGAAAGCTGATTCAGTTGATTATTAGGCTGATTTTTCAACCGAGGAAAATTGGAAGGGACACGGCCTTACTGTCCATCTTTTTATTAGATTGACACCATACCTAGAAGGTAAAGTACTTGTGAATAGCAAGCTCTGTGATCACAGTACAGAGAAGGCACCTGTAACTATATTATGACTCATCAACTAGGCTCTCAGAGTAACTATCTCTGGCCCTGTTCTTGCAAGGATCTCTGTGCAGACAGATCTCTGCACTCATGTGGCATCCCAAAGGGCTTTCATGCAGCTCCTTACAGGATCAGGGCTGTAGCTGAAAAGAGTTTATACAGCCTTTCTTGGTTTATTTATTCTCTTTAAAGTAAAACAAGGGTGTGTGCTTGCGATCCTTGACCAAATAGAACAAAATTCCTCTGTTTAAGAGAGCAAGTCAATTTTTTTTAAAACTTTTTTCTTGAAATGCATGGGATGTCTGGATTGGGTACATGATAATTTTAAAGGGGTCTCATCATACCATTGATTTTTACTGTGAACTCCCCTTTGACTTTATTAAAGTTCAGGGGGAACAAATGAGTGGATTTTAGGTTGCTGAGGTAAACAGGTAACATTTTATAATGTATTTTTAAAGTTTACCAACTAACTTGTACATTTTGAAAATAAATGAAATTACATTAGAAATGTGAATATCTGTCAGCTTCGGGATACTCACCAACTAGAAGTCAAGTTGTCCTAGTTTGTAAAGAAAATGTAGGGAGTTGTGAATGTCCCGTATGAATTTCAAGCAAGTTTTCATTGAAGCTTAACAATGATAGCTGAATACCAGTGTTGTTAGCTTTTTCACTGTTCTCGTAGCATGCAAGAAAGTAGAATAATAATCATATTATGATGATCTACACAGTCTATTCTGAATGGCATCACATTTTGCACTGTGAGGGGGTGGAGATAGGGTTGTGGGTGGAGTTTGGGAGAGTACCACCACTCTTTTTTTTTTCTTATCTGACCCGGCCACTAATCTGAGAGTACAGGGAGGGTACTCCCCTTGTACTACACTGATCCAGATGCCCCATACTTAACTTTTGGAGCTAGGGCTTCAGCACTAAAATATAGCAGAGTGGGAGTTGTTATTGATGTAACTTACCCTGGTATAAAACAGAAGTAAATCCACTGATATAAGTTAAATCAGAATCAAGTGTATATTTTCTTCATAGAGGTAGAGTTGGGATGATGTCTTAGCATTGTGATTCAGCTGGCAAAAGGGGGACATCAGGTGCAGACTGTGGGAGTGGGGAAGTAATCATGTTTTCTATTACCAATACATCTCTAATTTCAGGCTTTAATTTTTAGAAGTAAAATAATTTTGGCCTCACACACAGTATCTGTTTCTGGAACTTATTATCTACTTTGTTAAGTTCAGACAGCATTCAGATAAGGATAATTTAATTAGACATCTTTGTAATCATACATGCATACTTACTGCCACAGCAGGGGATCCCTTCTTCAAAACAAAACCCTTGACATTGCTTAGGGCAGCTTGTTTTTCCTGAAAAATTTCACATGGTGTGTGTGCACACGTCTGTGTATGTGTGTGTATTCACGTCTATCCTTTTTCATAGCGTTTAAAATGCTTTGGGCTCTCCCTTTGAAGATTTTCATGTTGTTTGGGAATGCCCCATCTGAAAATTTTCTTGTTTTTAGATAGTGTCTCCTGTGAAAAAATACTCACATAACTTACAGTGACATCCCACTTTGAAGGCATTCATATCATCAGGGGGTTGCTTTGGAACTAAGGAATGTCTTGAAGTTGGGAATGGGGTCCCCTGAGATTATACTACATAAATTCAAATGATGTCTCTTTGAAACTATTCACAAGACAGAGGTGTTCTAATTTGGATGGCTTTCCATGGCTCCTACCAATTCACGCTGCCTCTGCCATCATATTTGACGTCTGAAAACCCAAGCAGAAGAGCATATTTAGAATACTTCCATTCAAAATAGTTGAAGAAAATGTTTAGTGGGAAATTTTCAACAGGAACTAGATGCCTAATTCTCATTTGTGTTGGTCCTTAGTATGTCCTTATATGCTTTCATATTTGCAGCTTTTGGTAGTTTAGGTACACACAACAGATTCAAATTTTCTGCTTTTAGAACCAGATTGTCATGTTGTCTATTAATTGAATTAATTAAGAAAAATGAAAATTGAATGATCCAAATACCTCTGAACTTTGGGGAGCTTGAGAATTGAACCCAAAGCAAAATTCAACTTTTGCAATTAGACCCTGTCTTTAAAATGGGCAAAAATTACCACCTGAGATCCAAACTAATTAATTAATTACATGACTTTCAGCCAATTCAGGCTTCAGCCAACATCTAGTTAAAAAGCAAATATATTGCATAGTGGACTGCATAAAGGCAATTGTAAAGAAATGAAATAACTAATTCCTGCGAAAAGGGTTTACATAAGAGGCACAAGTAAAAATAATTAGATTTGGTCACAGTGTCCTCAAGCTTTATCATTATACGTGCATCACACAAGTAACTAGCTTGTGGGTGGGACAGTATGAATCTTTATGTGGCAAATACTGCCTATGTGGGTATTACAAATCACCAACGTTGGCAATAATTATGTTAAATAAGTGCAAATAAAATCTGAAAGAAAACCCCTTTGTGACAGCATATTCTGTTATATTCTTTCTTTCTCACTCACTCACATACAAACAAAACCTGTATGGGTATGTTCTACACCATTCTCATGAGCTCAGTCGTGGCAAACAGGATTATATTACATTCATTTTCATGGCTTCACTTGTTTAAAAATATATACAGAGAAGTAGAAACATATCCTTAAAACATACATATCCAAAATCACTATCAAAAGAGATGATGCCTCACCAAAGTTAGATCAAGAGACATATACATTTACAATTTACTAATTCACACTATTGACTGGGAGACCCTTTGGGAATTACTGTATTTTGTGAATTAGTAAGTAAGCAAACAAATATTTTGGAAGACCAAATATGATGTATTAGAAAACATATTCTGATCTTTTATCTCAGTTTAGTTGCAATTGTTTGTGCTGTTACTTCACAGTATACTGATAAATGTACTAAGCAACTTCCAAAAGTAATGGGGCAAAAATGAGAGGTGCTGCGCATCTGCAGGCTTCTGTAAGAGTGCAGGAGCTCAGGACTTCTCAAGATTTGACGAGATAGTTTAGTAATATGAGGCCTCCTTACAGCTCTTGGTTATTAAATATTTGCTTAGAGTTGAGGAGGGACTGCCTGTTGGTTTTGCAGATTAAAGTGTGCACCTTAATGGATTGTAGATAAGTGAGGTTCTACTGTACTCAGATTAGCAGGACAAAGTTTATTAAAAACCATAATATTAGAAAAAAGGTACATCCAGAGTTTGGGAATGGAAAAGGAAACACAGAGATTCTGGCCTGTAACTCTAATTGCTACATATCTGGACAAAATTCCATATTGTTAGATCCTGTGAGTGAAATTCTGGCCCCACTGAAATCAATGACAAGACTGATTTCAGTGAACCAAGATTTCACGCAGTGAGCTTAATTTTGTCCTCAGTTGAACCTTGGTCCTGCCCCTCTTTAAATCAATGGCAAAATTCCAGCTGGGTACAATTCTTGGCATAGATGAATAGAGCAGGGGGAGAGTGGCTCTAAGTCAACTTTCTGGTCTTCCGACCCTGGGCCAGCCTGAGGCCTTGCTTAAAACAGCCATAGGGTTGCTCTAAATTGTGGTAGTTGCAGCCAGTTGGTGTGGTAGTTGAGCACAACAGGCAGAGCAGGGAGCCCCTCTGTTCCTTGGCCTGCCCCCTCCCAGGCTCTTTCCACTCCCACAATGCCTCCTACAGGGAGAGGGGAAGCACAGGGGTATAGCACTGTCTACACTGGCTTTGCATCACCTTGGGATTCCCCTGTGGTATGGGAATCCTCAGCTGCTACTTTAGTACTATTTTCCAGTAGCAGCACAAAGCAGTTGGAACCTGGGCTGAGCATTTGGCCTAGCAACATCACTGGTGTAGGATCAAGTCCTTACACCTGTATGACCTCATTAGCGTCAGTAGAATTTGCACATATCTAACTAAGAACAGAATTTTCATTCAGCAACTGACCTTGATGCAGTCTGCAATAAATTACACCATTATGGGTCAAACCTTGCTCATGTACTCATGAGCAGTAGTTGGCCCAGTGACCACAGCACGTCTATGCACACAAATATGATGAGCAGCATTTAACCTGCAATCAGATGACACAGCATGGCAAGGATGATAGCAACGAGCAAGGGAAAGAAATAGGAGGCGTCAATAAGGTTCTTTGTTTGATATCATAAGGCAGCATGTAGGTTCCATTCTAATGTTATCTTTTTAATGTTGTGTTGCTAGTACTGCATCAACTGCAGAGCAACATTGTATCATGTCTCTGGCCTCTTTCACATTCTGCCACAAAACTAAGGTACTGACCCTGTAATGAAATGGTGACACACACACAGCATTGTATATCTGAGCAATTACAGTATAGCCTTCCTCAGATGTGTAAATAAGAGACAAAATGGGAGGCAAGTTGGTAAGCGCATAATTCCTTGAGAAAGGCACGGCCTGATTGATTTTCAAATGGCCTTTTTTGTCTCTTGCAGCCCTTCATGCTAAGGAAGTTGACTTCCTTCACTAGTCTCCTGGAGTGTCTGTGTTTTGAGACCATTAGACTTATTGGGAGTCCACGACTGTGCTTTTTAACAGTGGATGCCTAAGCCTTTGCAGTAATAGCCCTGAGAGTGGGGTGCACACTTACCCTATACACCCACTTCAGTCTGTCCCACTACATTTTGTAAGAGATAACTGAAAACTCTACTCACTGAGAGGTATATTCTGTTCTAGTCACTCTCGGCCCCTGTCTAGACATCGACATTCCATTGCTTGGCTTTTTAATATGTTGTCTGGTTTTACAACCCGACAATTATGGGGTTTTGTACCTATATTTTGCTCCAACTGGTTCTAAAACATCCTGATCATCTCAGCAAGGTTTCTATTTAACATTAATCTGTAATTTTTTAAAACGTTTATCACCATGTTATATCTAGGTACTGATACTATGAACACTTCATACTACTACAGCTTCATTGTGTGGGCCTTCTGGCCCAAAATCTGACAGGTGTTGAACTCCCACTATTCCCAGCGGTTTTAAGATCTTAGTTTTTACATGTATCTTTCACTACATAGAAGCAACATATCTACATATTTCTTCCTAAAAACAAGATGAAGTTAAGAATATTCATTTTTAAAAGAGACCTAATAAAACAGAGTCTCTTCTACAAACAATTTGAACTGTTCGTCAAGGGCTGTGGTAAATTCTCCATCACTTGGAGTCTTTAAATCTAGATTGGATGTATTTCTAAAAGATAAGCTTCAGTTCAATCACAAGTTATTGGACTAGATCAGGGATTGGCAACCTTTGGCACGTGGCCCATTAGGGAAATCTGCTGGTGGGCTGGGACTGTTTGTTTACCTGCAGCCTCCACAGGTTTGGCCGATTGCAGCTCCCACTGGCTGCAGTTCACTGTTCCAGGCCAATGGGGGCTGCAAGAAGCAGCGGCCAGGTCATCCCTTGGCCTGCACCTGACAGGCCACGTGCCAAAGGTTGCCAATCCCTGGGCTAGATGTAGGAATGGCTGAGTGAGGTTCCATGGCACGTGTTATACAGGCGGTCAGACTAGATGAGCATAAATGCCCCTTCTGACATGAAAATCTACAAATTTATGTACATTTGTAGTTAAGACACATTATCATAAAAAGCTGGCCAGAGTCAATCATAAACTAAGGAGATGAACAAGTTTTTAAGGTGAATTAAAGGACGTAGCGGTTTGCAGAGGAGAGGGGAAAAGTTCCAGATAGATAATGATAGTGATAATGGAGAAGGATATACTGTCCAACTATGGAGCTGTGTGTAGAAGGTCTAAGAGGTAATGCGTACAAGTTTTGAATTGGATTTTTAGATGGAAAGGAAGTCATTGAAGGTGATGGAGAATGACAATTCTAGTTTCTTCCTTCCTGGAAGAAGAGAGTAGGTGCCCTTATCCATTCACATCTCTATTCTCCCACTGAAATTTAGAAAATAAAGATTTAGGAGAAAGAAGAAATTGCAGTTGTGGTGAAACAGTAATTAAAAGCAAGAATAAGAGGCTGGATCACCTTTGCATCAACCACTTTTAAACTGATATAACTCTGTTATGTGCAGAAAGACTAGTAAATATGGCAGGTGACCAGCTTGGCTTAACAGTGAAATCCTTGCTGATCTTAAACACAAAAAAGAAGCTTACAAGAAGTGGAAGCTTGGACAGATGACCAGGAAGGAGCATAAAAATATTGCTTAGGCATGCAGGAGTGAAATCAGGAAGGCCAAATCACAACTAGAATTGCAGCTATCAAGATATGTTAAGAGTAACAAGAAGGGTTTCTTCAGGTATGTTAGCAGCAAGAAGAAATTCAAGGAAAGTGTGGGCCCCTTACTGAATGAAGGAAGCAACCTAGTGACAGAGGATGTGGAGAGAGCTAGTGTACTCAATGCTTTTTTTGGCTCTGTCTTCTCGAACAAGGTCAGCTCCCAGACTGCTGCACTGGGCAGCACAGCATGGGGAGGAGGTGACCAGTCCTCTGTGGAGAAAGAAGTGGTTCAGGACTATTTAGAAAAGCTGGACTAGCACAAGTCCATGGAGTCAGATGTGCTACATCTGAGGGTGCTAAAGGAGGTGGCGGATGTGATTGCAGAGCCATTGGCCATTATCTTTGAAAACTCATGGGGATCGGGGGAGGTCCTGGATGACTGGAAGAAGGCTAACGTAGTGCCCATCTTTAAAAAAGGGAAGAAGGCGGATCTGGGGAACTACAGGCCAGTCAGCCTCACCTCAGTCCCTGGAAAAATCATGGAGCAGGTCCTCAAGGAATGAATTCTGAAGCACTTAGAGGAGAGGAAAGTGATCAGGAATAGTCAGCAGGGATTCACCAAGGGTAAGTCATGCCTGACTAACCTAATTGCCTTCTGTGAGAAGATAACTGGGTCTGTGGATGAGGGGAAATCAGTGGACATGTTATTCCTTGACTTTAGCAAAGCTTTTGATACTGTCTCCCACAGTATTCTTGCCAGCATGTTAAAGAAGTATGGGCTGGATAAATGGACTATGAGGTGGATAGAAAGCTGGCTAGATTGTCAGGCTCAACAGGTAGTGATCAATGGTTCCATGTCTAGTTGGCAGTTGATATCAAGCGGAGTGCCCCAAGGTTCGGTCCTGGGGCCAGTTTTGTTCATTATCTTCATTAATGATCGGGAGGATAGTGTGGACTGCATCCTCAGCAAGTCTGCAGATGACACTAAACTGGGAGGAGCGGTAGATACGCTGGAGGGTACAGACAGGATACAAAGGTACCTAGGCAAATTAGAGGATTGGGCCAAAAGAAATATGATGAGGTTCAACAAAGACAAGTGCAGAGTCCTGCACTTAGGACGGAAGAATCCCATGCACTGCTACAGACTAGGGACTGAGTGGCTAGGCAGCAGTTCTGCAGAAAAGGACCTAGGGGTTACAGTGGACGAGAAGCTGGGTATGAGTCAACAGTGTGCCCTTGTTACCAAGAAGACTAACAGCATTTTGGGCTGTATAAGTAGGGGTATTGCCAGCAGATCGAGGGACGTGATCATTCCCCTCTATTCAGCATTGGTGAGACGTCATCTGGAGTACTATCTCCAGTTTTGGGCCCCACACTACAAGAAGGATGTGGAAAAATTGGAAAAAATCCAGCGGAGGGCAACAAAAATGATTAGGGGGCTGGAGCACAGGACTTATGAGGAGAGGCTGAGGGAACTGGGATTGTTTAGTCTGCAGAAGAGAAGAATGAGGGGGGATTTGATAGCTGCTTTCAACTACCTGAAAGCGGGTTCCAAAGAGGATGGATCTAGGCTGTTCTCAGTGGTAGCAGATGACAGAACAAGGAGTAATAGTCTCAAGTTGCAATGGGGGAGGTTTAGGTTGAATATTAAGAAAAACTTTTTCAATAGGAGGATGATGAAGCACTGGAATGGGTTACCTAGGGAGGTGGTGGAGTCTCCTTCCTTAGAGGTTTTTAAGGCCCGACTTGACAAAGCCCTGGCTGTGATGATTTAGTTGAGGACTGGTCCTGCTTTGAGCAGGGGGTTGGACTAGGTGACCTCCTGAGGCCCCTTCCAACCCTGATATTCTATGAGTCTATGATTCTATGTTGATCTCACTGGAGTTATATATGTGTAAAACTAGATTCCAGAGCACACAGTGGCAGAATGCAGAGGACTGCATTAGTCTTACGGATAATACAGTGTAAAATTCTCAAGTGGTTGCTACAGATTCCAGAAGGCAATTAAATTTTGGAACAGAATAACAAAGCTACAGGTTGTTCATTTGAAACCAACATTTAATGGAAAGATTTAAATGGAAACTTGATTTTCTATTAAAGTAAGTATGAATTCTGGCAGCAATCATAGCAGAGCCTTATTCTCAGCTAGTGTAAACTGGCAAAGCTCCACTGCAACCAATAGAGCTACACCAGTTCACACTGGCTGAGCATCTGACCCATTATAATTGATAAATAAAATAACCAGCTTCCCAGGCCAAATATTCCAGTATTACAGAAGTGGTGGTAATACAGTTGGCAGACTTGTGGACAAGAAAAAGGAGGAAGACAAAATGCAATTTGCAAGAAACAGTTACTTCAAAATTCAGTCCTTGGGAGCAAAGCTGATTTTTGCTTTCAAGAGTAGGTCATAGGCATAGGACAAAGAAGACTCTTCTTTTGAACTTCTTCCTGACTTGTGTTCAGTCTCTTTCCTCAAAGAAAAAGCTAATGAGCACAAAATTTAATAAACTCTGCTCTGTTCTGGTTCTTTCCATATCCCATCATGATGATATCAGATTGCCCTCTAGTCGCTAAGCAACATGACTAGCATCTGTTGTGTGTGGTTCTTGCCTTCTGTTTTTCTCTCCACTTGAGGAAAATTATCTGTAGATTTTTTTAGGGATTTCTTTTAATTTTTTGTTATGTGCTTTTATTAGAGAAAGCAAGAGGAATTCCTTTCATCTTGTGCTTGGAATAGAAGTTGATGAAGTTTGTGGTGTTTCTTAGCCCTTGAAGTTCATTCCACAGCCTTGGACCAGACCCCAAGAAAGTTCTTGAAACTTTAAGGGGGAGCGGTGTAGTGAAGAAGTAGGGCTTGTCTTCAAGCACAGCCCTACAGCTGCACCACTGTAGCTTTTTAGTGTGGACGCTACTACACCAATGGGAGAGCTTCTTCCTTAGGCATAGTTAATCCACCTCCCCAAGAGGTGGTAGCTGTATCGATGAAAGAAGCTTTCCTGTCAATGTAGCACCGTCTACATGGGGGGTTATATCAATATAACTGCGTCTCTGAGGCACATGGATTTTTCACACCCCTGAGCAATGTAATTATATTGATATAGGTCTTTAGTGTAGACCTGGCTGAAGAAATGAAGATTCCAGTACTCAAGGTGCACAAGCACCAGCTCAAAAGAGAGATATAAGAGAGTGTCAGGGTGAATGAACATTTCAGTACTCAATGAATAAAGAGCCAGATTCTGCCAATTCTACTCACCTTTGTAGAACCTCACCTCACTCTATGAAACTAGTGGAACTGCTTGAGAAGTAAGCTGGTACTCAGCATGAGTAAAGGTTACAAAATTAGGCCCTAAGCACATTACAGTAAATGAGCTGTTTATTACAAAAGTAGAATGTCTTATTTTTATTAATTCTTCTAACAGTTTTTCCTGTTATTTCTCCTGATTCTTCCTGCAGATTTCCTGTAAAGTTTGTACTTTAGGTCAAGGCAAAAAGTTCTCAGACTGAGATTAGGCACATTTCACGTGTTAGACTTAAGTAGTAGGGCAGAGACCAAAGATAGAGAATTCTAGGAGACTGGGGCTGTGTTCCTTCAAAAAAGATCTAGGATATTTCATTAATGTTGTTGTAGTTATCACTCAAGAAGCTTTTTGTTAAATGATTGCAGTGTAATATGAAAATAAACTAGGCAGGTAGGACTATCTTGAAATCCCATGCACATGTATGTTGTTTCAGTAGGATATGAAAGCCTGTGAGATAAATCATAAAAGGCAAGCCAGACATGAGGATGATCATGCTGCAGTTTCTCCTGTGGAATGCTCCCAGCCAAGGCCATCAAGGATTTTTTCTCCTTTTGGCTGGTGCAGGAAACCTGTACAAAAGGAACCGGTAGGTGGACCCAAGGGAAAGGCAACTGATGGTATTGTGATTGATACCAGCTGAGACCACTCTTTCTCCCCTAGTGGCATTAGGGGGCTGGGAATGTTAACTAATGACTAATTTATTCCCTTAGTTGCATCAAGGATACTGGAAATAGGCAACTGGTGGTTCACTTCCCCTTCAGTGACATTCATATACTGCTATCGTCAGGGGTGTTTCACGGAGAGTAGGACTCAAGAACTTCTCTTAATAAACTTTACCAGAATAAAGGAATAAAACTACAGTTTCATTCCAGCATAATCCATACCCTACCAAAGCTAGTTGTCCATGACATTTTCTCAAAGTGGAACTTTTCATATCAAATATGTGAAAGCATGGGAGATTATCTCTTTCAGCAAGAAGATTATCTCTGACAGCAAGATGTACAGAATTTGCATTATTTGTGTAACCCAAGTGACATCGGAAGCAACAACGGCCAGGTTCAAAAAGCTAGAGAATCTCTTTTAAAACTAACAACCAACTCCAGCTCAAGCCCCAGCTCAGAATTTCTGGGATCACTACATATCTTAACAGGCATTATTTCACCTGTGTATGAAGCAACGCAAACTTTATTAGGGGATAGGGGAACACAGAATCAACATCAGGAAAACACAGCAATAATATATCTATATGAATGATAAGGAAAATAACCCCACACAATAACTTTGATAGAAGGCTGTTATCTTGGTTCCTCACTTCACTGTGTGAATGTCCCATAGCTAAATGCCCTTGTACCACATCGCTTCAGCATTTGCTAAGCTACATTCACAGTTTGGTGTCAGTGGATAGTATAGTCCCATAGTGCTGAGATACACTCAGGCAGGCTTGTCTCCAGCCCCTTGGGAAGTGCTGCCTGATCCTGGCCAGCAGCTCTGTCACTGAACCCAGCTGTAGTGATTTCAACTTTAGTTAATGGCTGGAGGGCTCTCACCAGAGTGTCCTCTTTCTGCTGCTTCCCTCATCAGTGAAGAGCCCTCTCTGCACTTTACCTCATCAAGGAGTCACCTCTGTATTATCTCCATCTGAAGGTCTGCCTCTGCATCATTTCTCATCAGAACAGACTCTTCAGTGGAGAAGAATCAGTATCATAAGGACCCTTAAACCCACTCCTTGCCACAAGAGAGGAGCCCCTTTTCTCTCTCTCCATTGTGAATTCAGTTCCACAACCCAAACAATTCTAAATTTGTGACCAATTATGGTGGCTCCCAACGTGTCACTGTGGGAATTCTGTGTAGAAAGGTGATGTAAAAGCAGTTCTCTCTGTAGCCATACTGTTCTCTATTCACCAATAGATGGGGCAGAGAGCTTCTGTCCATTTGGAGTTATGGATAAACTACTCATTGAGATGAAGCAGCTCTGTGACCATTTTCCCCTGTTCTCCGACAGATGGGAGAAGAGAGCTCCTTCTCTTCTACAGCTTCAAGCCACAGGGCTTACATTTGTGTAGGCCGAGTGTTGTTATTTTTATTTATTGAATTGTTATTTATTTGAACTGTGGTAGAGCCTAGGAGTCCCAGCCATAGACCAGGACTAGGTGCTGGTGCTTTAATGCACAGTGTTTTGAAATCTCCAGTGCCTCAGAGGAAAACTTATGAAATGTTATATTTAGTAGTTTAGGATGATGGAATAATTCCTTGAAATATTTACGTCAAAATCAAGGTAAATACTAGTGTGGGTCATAATTGCAGTTACCAATTTACCATAAGATAGTTCCATATAAACTTTTATGGCTAGTATATCTGAAAAATAAGTTTTTGTTATAGCCTGATGTCAATCAAGAGATTAGTCTAAACAAAACCAGTGGTGACATGTAACTTTATTTTATGTACCTCCATTAAACAGTAGTTATTCATTTTAGGCTGAAGGAGACAATATACATTTTCTTCAGGTTTGCATTACTGCAAACACAGAATCTGATACATAAAAAATATAAAATTTGCAGATTGGTCACAAACTACTGCCAAATTGCAATCAAGCAGTCAAAAGAACATGACATACCCAGTTGGGCATATGTAATGACAGACAAAGGAATGTTTCCATGTACAGAAATACGCTTCATCTGTGATAATACTAGAGTTGTGCAAACTGTGTTGTGTTCAGCTTGCAAAGGGAGTCAGGAACAGAACCCTGTGGTTTGGTTCTAACAGGGCTAGAAAGTGAACCAACCGCTGGGGGTTTCTTGGAAGTTTAACTCTGATTTCCCTCACCAGCTGGCTTCTCCTAAAAACCCCAAGACATCCCTGTCCCCCAACAACCCCTGGAATCAGGGCCAGCTTTAGGCCAATTCCACAGAATTGGGCCCTGTGCCTAAGATACCTATCTCCTAGAACTGGAAGGGACCTTGAAAGGTCATTGAGTCCAGCCCCCTGCTTTCACTAGGAGGACCAAGTACTGATTTTTGCCCCAGAACCCTAAGTGGCCCCCTGAAGGACTGAACTCACAGCAGTGGGTTTAGCAGGCCAGCGCTCAAATCACTGAGCTATCCCTCCTCCTATGAGTTGTCATTTATTTTATTATGCAAGTTTTCAAATCTCTGTCTGCTTTCTGGTACAGAATAAGCTGTGCATTCGTTTGTAAAATGAGTGCTTACCATATAGTGATGTAGACACAAAATGTGTCCCAAAGAGCACATTTTCTAACCTAGCCCCTGGAACAGCTTGCAAAATTGCATACACACAATTGTGAGCATTCTTTATTTGCTTTTGCCTACATAAATGGACACTTGGCATGCACTATGGGAACAATTAGATGTGCAATAACCTGGTGTGCATTTACAAACACAAATGGCTATTTTTGTGCAACTGTGTTGCTTGTGCAAAGAGTTTTAGTGAGCTCTCAGAAAAAGTTTAAAGGCCTATAAAAAATAGCTGGTATATAAAACGCAGAGAAATGTTTTGCACAGTACTGCACTCTTTGGAGACAACTATAGTAATGTAATGTATTAGAACATCAGTAATGTATGCAATTAAAATATGTTTACTATTTGGAATTAATGCAGCCTTAGGCATATTTGGTTAGCAAATAGAGATCTGTATAGATTTTAAATTAATCACCACAGGATTATGATGTAATATAAACACGTAGAATGAGTCATGTATTACAAAAATGTGATTGAATACATTGGGATCTTAAAGCATTTATCAAGTTTATTTTAATTAAAATATTAATCTTTCATCTGTTGGTCTCAAAGAATGCTATGGATATTAATTAATTAACCCTTGTTGGTATCCTTGTGAATTAACTTTTTATTAATGATAAAACTGATTAATAATAACTTTTTAGTAATGATATTTAGCTTTTTTAAAATCATTTTTCATCCATTGTTTTCAAAGCATCACACAACAGAGAATAAGTAGTATTATCTCCATTTTACAGATAGTGAAACTAAGGTACAGAATGGTAAAGTGACCTGCCTTAAGTTTATAACCCATCCAGAGTTGGACACAGAGCCCAGGTCTCCTGACTCCTAATTCAGTATCCTACTCACAGAACCCCTATGCCGCTTTTGTAAAGGGTTAAATAGAGGCACAAATGGGTTAAAGAACTGAGCTGCCAGCCTTTTGAGTGTGTTGGTTTT
Source organism: Gopherus flavomarginatus (assembly GCF_025201925.1). Lineage (NCBI taxonomy): Eukaryota > Metazoa > Chordata > Testudines > Testudinidae > Gopherus > Gopherus flavomarginatus. The sequence continues at coordinate 39,032,934 of NC_066620.1, forward strand.
GAGTTCTAAATGCAGAATGACTCCAGGCTTCTCAGTGATATGCCCAAGATCATGCAGAGAGTCAATGGCAGCAATGAGAATAGGACCCTAATGTCTTGAAACCCAGTCCTCTACACTAAGCAAATAATACATGGGACAAAGCTGAGACATACTGTATTTTTATAAAGAGAATATAAGCGGTTTTAGTTACTACACGCTTTCCAATGATTTTTAGAAATACCAGTATGGAAAGAAGAACAGGTTTAGGGAATCCAAGGATTGTGTGAGGCCAGCAGCCATAGTGACAGTCACCAAAGCTAGCGGGGGAAGAGGTCAGAGGCCATACAATTGCCTTCCTCTGCATCAGCCTGAGGCACGATGTTTCTCAGAACCCCAATAGGGTGGGACAGTTAAAGCCTTCACTGAGCCAGGCGTGAGACATGTCTTTCATATTAGAAAAGTAAATTTGGCCTGCAAAGGGCACAGGATCTTTCTTTCAGACATGTACAGTTGCAGAGATTAACAACACTTACACAGACATTGTAAAAGCTCTAATATGCACATGGAATAATATTAACAAACAAAGAGAAGCCAGCAAATGGTCGATAACTGCAAAAAATAAAGTGGGGGAGAAATCAAGAACAGGGTAAACAGTGACCATGACAGAGTGTAATCTCATCTAAATTAGTCTCACTTCACCTTCCTTTCTGACTTTTTGTGACCATATTAAAAGATGCCAATAGTTCTGTCTCTGAGACTTTAAAAATTACCGAGTTTGAATCCCATCAGTAGAACAGAGACTGTGTTTTTGCAGGTCCCAAATCTGGTGCCCATAGCTCATTTGTGTAGTACCTTACTCCGTGAGTAGTCCTAGTGCCTTCAATGGAATTGCTCATGGAGTCAGGTGCTGCTCCAAAAGCATGATCCTGCTCCCTTTGAACATAAGGACAAAGCTCCCATTGGCTACAGTGCTACTGAAATGAGTAAGAATGGCAGATTTGGGCCTATGACAGGCACGGTTCAGACACTCCAAGGGGAGAACAGGGGGTCTGCATCCCAAAGAGTAAGCAATATACAATATTATTATGTATAAAAATATGTCAAGTATAGTCTTTTATGTAAGCGTGTAATATTCTGAACTTAATATCATTAGGAGATAAGTGTACATGTTATGGTTCTGAATACATCCATGTACATATGTGTAGAACATCTAATTGGAGGGCTGTCCATGAAATATTGGATCTCTTCTAGGACAGAGGGCGTGCTGGGAAACTGTTCAGCAGGGTCAGCTCTACCAAAAGTCATCCAAACTGCCGAAGCAAAAAAAAAAAAAAAAGCCACCTGGACTGTGCCTCCCCAAGAATGGACGAAATGCCACCCCTTAGCATGTGCTACCCCAGGCACGAGCTTCGTCTCCTGGTGCCTGGAGTAGGCCCTGCTGTTCAGAGGGAATTGGTAACTTGTTTTAGAAAGGGAAATTTAGCTAATATAGAAGTGTAAAGCCTGAGATTGCATCTTTATTTTCTGTATGTGTTTGTTTTTCCAAACTATTTCATGCTTGGATCTATGATTTTTCTATTTAAAGAACTTTTTGTTTGCTTTTACCCCCGGCAGGTCTCCGTTGTGCAAACTTAGTGGAGTGTGTGTGTCAAAGTGAACTGATCACTGGGGTCAGGTTTCACTCCTTTTAGGGGTGATGAACCGGAGAGGAAAAGTCTGAGTGTCTGGTAGTTAAGAACTTGGGGAGATGGATATGGGGGTACTTGGGACTGGAAGGGTTGTTGAGGTCACAGTGCAGGAAGAAACTAGGCTGGTGGAAGCTTGGGCAAGGCCTGACGCTTGTAGCCAGGCAACTGATGTCAAAGCTTTGAGCCATAGCATTAAGGTACCCAAAGTTACGAAGCAGCCAGTGATAGAACCCCATACTTCTTTGGGTGATCCACAAAAACATCACAGGCCCTTTGAAATCACCAGTGTAGTAACAAAAGTATGGTCTGTAGCCCCTGGATTTTGATCCTAAAAAGCGCTGAGTGCCTTCAACTCCTTAGTTCTTTACAGGATCAGACCTCGGCTCCTTCTAAGGGATATTCATTCTAGTATAATAAGTAAGAGCGCAGTGTTCCTTAAATGTCATAATGTCATATTACATTTAATCAGTCTTAATGAAAGTAAAGAAGGTTTAAAGAATTGTTGTGGACAGTGCTTGTTTATGAGAGTTGTAGCTTTCATTAGATTACCTGAGATGGATAGACTTAAATGTTTCAATATTTGATACACTGATTTTACTAGTTGCAAACCTGGTTCTTTCAGACCCAGAATAAAGGTTTCTGATCATCAGGATAAAAAACTAACTGAAATTCTAGATGCCAACCTTTTCATATTGGAATCCAAGCAGCTCCCCAGCCAAGTTGTATGATTCTGTATGGGAAATAATTTTAAAGTCATAGACGACATTTAAAAGGATGTAACAGTGAAAATCTAATCCATGAGGGTCAGAGAATACTATGATTTAGTGCACTGGCCTTTCAATGTTGGAGACTAGAGTTCAAATGCTAATTTAGGCCACCAATGAAAATGTATGTGGTCGTCTCATTCTCATCAAACTAATGAAAAATGGCCAAGAAAAAACCCTGGCTCACAGTCATACAGAAGAAAAAGTAGAACAGTGTTAAAAAGGTAAAATAATGAGGGACAGGATGGCTCACAAAATGGTAATGAGGTATAATGCTTTTTCACTTCTAGATTGCCATTTCATATACCGTTGAAGTCAAATTAGTTTGGTAGTCTCAATACAGTTCCCTTGTAAACAAGGGTCTGTATTACAAAAAACACCACAACAATTTGCCTTGCCTGGCCGCTTTGCTGGTAGTTTGAATGGGACATAGAAAACAGAAATGTCATCTCGCCCCTAGAGATAGCCAACTGCTGTTCACAGCTTTTGAGCATAAATCCCGAGTAACTGAATTGACTTTGTTGAAGTTGCGCCTGATTTACAGCTGTGAAACTTAGGGCAGCATTTGGCCCATTTCCTCCAAAGCAGGGTTAAGGTTTATTGGTACAGTAGCCCGCGGAAGCATGTATTGCTATTGTTCTTGCCATACCTGTTCTGAGGCTAGAAAGGACATCCTACCTCAGTCTCACTTCATGGCAGCCACACAAACAAAAGCAACACACACAAAATATAACACATTAGGATTAGGACCTAGGGCCCTGGTTATCCTGTTGCTTGCGATCCTTAGGGTAAAAAATAAGAATGATTTGAAGCCAAGCTCTTATATGAGGCCATTTTTCTAAATTACTTTCCTAAGATACTGACATACACTAGCAGCAAGTGGGATATTTTTAGTCCCTGTCCACAGTATGGTTGCGGAATCTCAGACTTAAAGAGAATTAGAGAAATAAAGAGAAGACCTGCATGTCTAACATTAAAGGAAGGACTGTTAGTGTAATGCTAACAGACCCCTGTTGTCATTGGGCAAGATTAAACCTGGGACTTCTGGAGCTAAATGCGTGAGACTCTACTGCATGCCTACATGCCTCTACTGCATGATCTGAGCCAGGGGTCGGCAACCTTTCAGAAGTGGTGTGCCAAGTCTTCATTTATTCACTCTAATTTAAGGTTTCAGGTGCCAGTAATACATTTTAACATTTTTAGAAGGTCTCTTTCTATAAGTCTATAATATATAACTAAACTATTGTTTTATGTAAAGTAAATAAGGTTTTTAAAACCTTTAAGAAGCTTCATTTAAAATTAAATTAAAATGCAGAGCTCCCCGGACCAGTGGCCAGGACCCGAGCAGTGTGAGTGCCACTGAAAATCAGTTGCGTGCCGCCTTCGGCACGCATGCCATAGATTGCCTACCCCAATCTGAGCCAATGTTGTAGCTGACTCATCAATCTCTAGATGGTATAGATGCCACTAGAGGGTGACAGAGCACCACACTAAGCAGGCATGGATTACATTAATATAATGAAAAACAATTGCTCAAAAATAATTTATCCATGTGAAAGTATAGCCCTGAGAATGTTGCCAAACCAGTCAGACCCATCTTATTCAAGTACTGGTCACATATGTTAAAGTTGCCCGCGGGAAGCTTGAATTTACATATTGAATTTTCACAATTTAAAAAAAGTTTGAAGAAAAATAAAAGGATAATTTGTTCATTTAAAAAAAATCCCAGCAACTGGTTATAATACCCCAGCAAGGACCATCTTTTACGTTGTAATTATACAGTGTTTAGAATAACAACCCCCCAAGCATACAGATACCTTTAGCAATATTACCTCAGAAAGCCTCTGTTGCAATTCTGGTTGAGTCTTTGGTGTCCGTGGTGTGAATTCTTGTAGCAGGGAGACTTTGTTTAATGCATCTTACAAGTGGGAGAGTGTTCCACAGAATCGATAGTGTTCTACTAGGTTATAGTCCAAAGAAGAAAATTGACTGAAGGAAGGCCTCATTGATAACACAGTTACTATTAGCAGCCATATGTGTGATAGTTCATTTCTGGAAAAGGACAGATTCCCCCAACATTAATAAATGGAGAAATAAAATATGGGCAATCCTTTCAACGAAAAAATGACAGACATTAGGCTCAAATAGATTTTGTGGTATATTGTAATATATGACTACTGTTTTTGAGAAAACACAAATAAGTCTTTAAGGTAACAAATATAGGTTAGAAATAAGATATATTCATATTTTTGAAAGTTCATGTATGTTAATAATGATAAAATAAATTTAATACTAACAATCAAAAAATAGGGTGGAAATTTTACCTTGGCCCAAGTGGCACTTACTTTTGTCAATTGTTTCTCCAGCCTGATCTGCAAGGGATTTTTATGTTCAGGAGAAGGTAAACCAGGCCCCCATACAAAGAAATGTTTTCATTCGTTAGATGTCGAGGAAGGCTTAAATTCCATTTGGATGGGAAAAAATTCTTTAGTCAAATTAAAGCTCTGCTTTTTTGTTATACAGGTTCCATTCAGGGCAAGAAAGAATGAAAGGCTACCCATTCACTCTCATTAAGAGACTGTTTAGGGCAGGCCTATGGGAGTGCTGCAGAATAGTTACATGCACACATTAAGGGTCACTTATTAGACAGAGCCATGATTGAGTACAGAGATTCCCAAACTGTGGCCAGTGGATCAGCAGTGGTCCCAAAAGCACTTGCTAATCACCAGCACATAATCATATGATGTTCTTCTCCTTATTTCCAGTTGCTAAATTGCATTAAAAGAAGAAGAAAAATAGTTGTACTTTCCTGATGTTACTTATAATGTAAGCATTTGCAGTAGTTGCCAGGGGGATGTCAAGTGACTATGGATGGGAAGGAAGGTGGTTTATGCAATTATGAATTGAAGGGTAGGTGTTCCATATGCATATCTAGTTTTGAGATATTGGCCGCTATGGAAATATTTGAGAACTCTCATTTAGTGCTTTGAGCACAAGACTAGGAAGCAGGAGTACTAGAGTTTTGACACTGTCTATGAGAATGACTCCCTCTGTGGCTTTGGACATGTCATTTTACTTCAATTTCCTCATCTTTAAAATGGGAATAATCCTATATGCCTACTTCACAGGAATTACTGAGGATTAATTAATATGTGTCAAATACATTGAAGATAGATTGCTTTGTCCTCTGGAAGTGTTGTATATTATTATTCATCAAGGGGAATAGTTGCCTTATAGGCAGAGGTTACATCAGGGCCAGTGCAAGGATGTTTCGCGCCCTGGGCAAAGTTTCAACCTAGCGCCCTCCCCCGTCCCTGAGGCACACCCCCCACGGCAGCTCCCCACCCCCCTCTGCCCTGAGGCACCCCCCTGTGCCCCAGCTCACCCCTGTTCCGCCTCCACCCCGAGCACACCGTTGCTGCTTCACTTCTCCCGCCTCCCAGGCTTGTGGCACCTAAACTGATTGGCGCTGCAAGCCTGGGAGGCGGGAGAAGTGAAGCGGCGATGGTATGCTCTGGGAGGAGGAGGAGCAGGGGTGAGCTGGGGCAGGGAGGTCCCCTGTGTGCCACCTCCCCCTTACTTGCTGCAGGCGGCCCTCCCTGCACCCCCCTGCCCCAGCTCCCTCTGCCTAAATGCCGGCGGCTACCAGGGCAGCTGAAGATCTGGTCACCGCGGTCACTGATGAAGAAAATGCAGCCCCCTAAATCCTAGTGCCCTAGGCGACTGCCTAGGTCACCTAATAGGTTGCACCGGCCCTGGGTTACATCTATCAAGTGGGCACTTGAATATCTGCTTCATATGTCTAAAGCCTGTTCTATGCTTCAAAATTAGATTTACCAAGCTATGTTGTTCAGAGCTGTGAAAAATTTCGCACTCTAAGCATCATAATTAGATTGATCTGTAGATGTGGCTAGTTCCATCAACCTAGTTACCACCCCTTCCATCAGTTTAGGAAGTGTTGCCACTGCAGCCTCTGTAGTGTAGTTCCATTATAGCTTGGACTTGCTCTCCACTTGTTGAAGTGTCTTTTGGGAAAAAAGTATCAAGTAAAACCCACCTTTTGGCCAGATATCTCTGCTGGTGCAAGTACTAGATCATCAGCTGGTATAAATCCATGTAGCTCCATTGACTTCAGTGGTGCTATTCTGATGTTCACTAGCTGATGGACTGGCCCTATGGGCACAGCTCCACTAACTTCAGTGCAGTTTTGCCCCTTTACACCAGCAGAGAAATTGCCTTACATTTTTATGGCTAGCTTTGTAATTTAAGTATCCATAGGGGTAAAAAAGGATGGTCAACTTTTAATTCTGCTTGTCAAATTCATCTTCTTTGATCCCTCCCATACTTTTTAAATTCATATGTTGAAATTAGTGTGTAAAAAAAGTTGTTTGGGATGTTTTTCACTGATCTTTAGGGAATGGAGCATTGTCTTATATTGGTGGATGAATTATTGTCTTTTTGTCGCCACCTAAATTGGTGGGACATTTAGAATAAGCAGTCTGTAGGATGAGGATACTAGTGCACATACCATCTTATTGTTGCTGGTCCACAGAAATAATTGCCAGTGAATAATTTAGACAAATTTCTCCTCTTTTTCTGTTATGTGAATGTTTTATGAGCAACTAATATAATATTTATTATAAATTATTTGGCTAATAATTTTTTATATAATTCTTGGTCTGCAAATTGTTAGCAAGCAAGTCATTGCTAATAATCAAAATCTGAAATGCCTAGGTTAATTTTGATTGGACGCATATGTCAAGTATTTTTTCTGTTCTCTGTTAGCTGAGCATAACCTGTTTTTTGGTGTAAATGTTTACGTTTAAGAATTCAGAAATCACCTTCTGCCAATATTCTTCAAAATTTGCTTAATATGTGGTGTTTCCACAAACTTTCTTGCCAGTAAGTAAATGCAGTCACTGGAACGGTTGTTTAAAAGGAATACAAAGGGAATTAAATCAGTTCTTAGCAAACTCATTTAAAAATGTGAACAAACATTCAGAGACCTCTTATTTTTCCTCCTCCACTAATTGCTCAGTTCTTTCAGAATTAAACAGTGCTTAACTCTGATTGCATACAAGAAAACAACATCAGGATCCTGCTGATTCTCTTCAAATTTCCTGGATATGTAATTTCACACATAGAGAAGAAAAATTGTGTGAAATGTTGTATCTGACATTGTCAGTCAGCAGGAAACCTGAAAAGAGATATCAAGATTAGGCTGTGAAAACTGGCAATACTGGAGCAGTACATTTTTATATGATAGATAGAGCTGTAGGGCGCAGGTCATTCCAGCCTTCAAGGGGCAAACTTTGTGTTACTGATATCCCCAGGGCTGCAAAGTCTAAGTACTGAGCTTTGAAAACTGACAGGCAATTTGCTAATGCAGCTTTCTGACAACAAGAGAAGGGAGCATAAATTTTAGGGTCACAATGCAAAATGCAATATATCTATAACTGATCTCTATATATTATATAGACATATAGTATTTTGAATTATGTATCTATAAAACTTATAAAATACAATGTGTATATAAAACTGAGGGGGTTTTGTATAAATGTCAAAGGCCTTAATGTGATTCTAAATCAGAAAGTTTGACTAGTAAAAAACAATGCTGCCATAAATATCAAATTTATGTTTGATCAAATGTTGATATGTGAATTTTAAATAGACAATATTTTAGATAGCTACTTTTATGAGTCATTTTGTGTGTCTTGGAAACTAGTTAGTAGGAAATGAATAGAAGTAAATAGAAACTATCATTTAGGCACATTTTTCATAATTGCTTTCAAATTTAGTGAGAGAAATTTAGATACTTGTATAGTCCTATTGTAGTATTTGTTTCCTTTGCTGTTACTAGCCGGGATTTTACAAGTATTTTTCCCTTTTGGGGCCCAGCTTCCCCTTCCTCGTCTAGACCCAACACTGAACCTGCAATTCTATCCTTATGACATCAAGATCTGTCTTCATGGGGATGGTTGTGTTGCCTCAAAATTAGCATTTTGATTAATCTGAAATTATTTTTTTAAATTTTCCATCATGGAGAATTTCAACATATTCACATTTCATTCTGATTCTAAACAAAGTCAAATTTTAAAATGTCAAAATCTTTCAAAAAATGGAATTGTTGCCCACAGCCAGATGTAGAGTCCAGTCCAATATTTGTAATATTTCCAAAGATGGTGATGTCACAAGCTTCTTTGATGTGTTGTTCCATAAGTATTGTTATAGTTCTACATTTCCCCTTAATATTTAACCTGCATTGTCCCTACTCTAGCTCACTACATTTTCTTCAGGACTTAGTGAGACTATTAGCATAAAATTAATATAATAAGAATAATGTATCCTTTTAATTATTATCACATCTATTTATATATCTGTGTACTATCCTACATCCCCTCTATTTTCTTCTGTCTAACCTGAATAACCCTTGTTCTTTTTATCTCTTTGTAAGTGTTGTTTTCCAAATAATTTCTCATTTTTGTTGTTCTCTTTTGAGTTCTCCCATTACTCTGTGTGTGTGTGTGTGTGTGTATTTAAATGTGGTATTCATAACAGCATGCAGTGCTCCAAATGAGGCTTATCCAGGTAAGTAGAGCAGAATAATTACCTTATTTCATTTACACATGACATTCCTATTAATACAACTCAATACAGAACATTTGCCTTATTTTGCCATAGTGTTGCATTGTTGGTTCATATTCACTTTATTAGCCATGTACATGCCCAGATCCCTCTATGGTAGTATGCTATTACTATTTATTATTTGTATTACAGTAGCACGCAAGGGCCAAAATCAAAGTGTTAGACACTGTTCAGATACATAGCATTCCTGCTTAGACAATATTCTCTAGTTCCATTCTTATTGCATTTGATTACTGGTTTCTCACAAGAATTATGGTATTTTAAATTTGTATTAATTGAATCTCATTATAATGATTTTAATTCTCCAGTGTGTCAATACCATATCATTTTTCAGTCTTCTCTTCCAAAATACATATGTTCACTCCTCCCATACTTCATACTGTATACAAATTTAGCACCGATGATAGACTCTGGGAGAGAATGCCCATTATTGTTGTAACTGTGGTAACAATAAAAAGAAATATCTGAATTATTATTATTTATTTATAATGCAACAGTGTCCAAGAGCTCAGTTAGGATTGTGGTCCCACAGGACTAAATGCTACGCAAACACAAAAGTGCTGGGGAAGTGATATCATCCCCACTTACAGAAAGGGATCTGAGGCACAGCAAGTATGTGGTGGAGCAGGGAAATGATCTTTGGTCTCTGGCTTGTACCCTAACCACTGGACCATCCTTCCTTTCATTGTTGACATTCATACACTGACACTTATTGTCAGTAACTCACTATTAACACTGTGATGTATTCAGTGTTTCCCCTAAATGGTGGCCAATGCTCTCTTTGAAAAATGAAGTAAAAGAAATATACTGTATATGAAAAGACTGAAAACACTATGGTGAAATATCTGAAATATTAATTACACTACAAACTATAAAAATGCATGAGCACAGGAACTTTAAGGCCACCTTCATGGACTGAAGAAAATCTGAAATTGTTCTAGAAATAATGCACATTTTACAAAATGTGAAGACATTTGCCTAGCTTGAATGGCTTGATCAACTACATTTCATAGAGCCACAAATCTATGACAACTACTGTTCCAGCATTAGTCTATATTTACATACAGAAGGTAGTACTGGAAGCAAATAACTTTGCTTATACTTAAACAATTGACCAATAAAGTACCCAATTAAAACTATATTAACTAAGATATATTATCCCACTCAGATTTTCAAGAGTCAACAATCCAAGTGCTAGGTGACTAATGATTTAAAATTCAACATACTCTGTAAAACTGGTGGAGTTTTGTTCCTGTCTACCTCCTTCCCAATTCATTCAGTGTGAATGGCAGATTCCTACATAGTGTCATGTTTCAGATCACCATGGAAACAAACTAGGAGGCAGTTTCATTAATCATTTAGAGCACAAGAAGTCTAGGTCAGTCTGATTGCAGCATATAGAGTATCATCCCAGCGCCACATGGGACTCAGTTGAGTTGAATTAAAAAAGATTAAGCTGCCCCTACGACGCCCAGCATCATCAGTGTAAGGTCTCATGTAACAGTGGTCTCTGGAGCCACATGGATTAGGAGACTGAAGCTATGCATTTATTTTTCAGGACTCAGTGAAACATTAGATGAGTGCAGGTGTCTGAGGGGAGAAAAGGACAAAGATCACATATAGTTTTTTTTATACTTGTTGCTGTTCTTTTGAAACTGGAAACAATAACTCAGTTTTATTTCTCCAGTGACAGTTACCACTCTTTCTGGCCATGAATTGGTACATTTGTTACCAAATGTTTACAATGTGGTATGAAATATTTGTATGAATCTATGAACCTTAATTTTAGTGCAGAGCTGCAAGTTGTGCATAGAAGGGTTTACATGAATGCTGACTTTCTTTTTTGCCTGGTGGGGTAAAAAATGCATCAGATGAATACTGATGACATTTTAGTTTTACTTGAATGAAGATTTATAGCTCCCAGGAAACTGACTTACAGGCAGCAACAAATCAACATGACTATGAAATAGTTGTATATGTGTACCACAAAATGAGCCCCCCTCCAAAGTACTCACCTTATTTATGGGTCTCTCCAGTACTTCAAAGAACTTCAGTAACTTAGTCCAGACTGTTTTATTGCTTCATGGAACTAAGACATTTCAAGGGAAAAGTTGTAGGTTACAGTATATTAGGAACTCTTTCTCTTGGGCGGTTAGGAATCCCTTGATGGTATATGAACTGTTGATCTAAAGCTTATTATAGTCCGACTTCCTACAGTATAATTCTTAAATCTTTTAAGTTTTACAGTTTTGTCTTAAATCCCAAGTGCTAACCCTAAAATACAATTATTTTTCTTAGTTATGGAATAACATTTGTGACTAGCCATAATTAGGCTTCATTTAAAGACAATTATTTTGATTTGCATGTGTGGTAGATGATTTATTTCAAATTAATTGTTTATTTGAAATTTTAATAAACTGCTTTACACAGCAGTAACTATTCAGAACAGAAGGAAAACAAGACAGGTCTGGATTGAAGTATCCCCACAATCTCCTTAGAACTGCTAGGATTATATCCATAAGTATTGGTGTGTCAATGAACTGCCCTGTACTACAGGTATAGCCTCAAGAAGGTAAGACAGGACTTCTGGGACCACACAGACTCAATCAATACATATTTCTGAAGTCCAGTGTATTTCAAGATGTACCATTTTCAATTATTAGTACTTCCGAAAATAGAGTAAAAGTGGCTATGCTTAGAGGACAGTTTTAGATTTTCCAAGTACTGTGAAAATTAACTAAATATTCCTATAACATCCCTCTGGGTAGATAAGTAAGCATTATCCTCACTTTTCACAAGGAGAAACTGATACATAGTGGGGTTAAGTGAATTTCCTTGAGGCCATAAAGACAGAACCTGGAGTAGCATTCAAGAGTTCCTGTCTTCTTGCTCAGTGCTCAGACCATGATGCTCAATTGACACCTTTCTGTCCAATTCCCCTGATAGGATTGACAATGCAGGAATAAAAATACATGAAAAACCATGAAGGTTTGCACAGAACAATCTGTATTTGTTAATATTTGTTGAATCCTTGTTGATATGCATGCAGAATAAGAAAACATGGTTCTTGTCCCCAATAAGTCTACTTTGGACATGGACAAAGCACATGAAGCAAAAGTCATGTCTCCATATTTCAGTGTCAGTAGTTCAGAGTTGTGAACACACAAACAGGCAACCCAAGATTTCCAACCAGTGCCAGGACATAGGTTTGACTAATGGGCTTCTCTCTGCCTCCTTCAGCTCTCAATGCTATGCTGCATATCCCTATCATTTGTTCTCACTAGGTTGGATATTTATGCTCCTTTGTAAGTGCTCTTTCTTGAGGTCCTAGTATAAATTATTCTTTCTCATACACACCTGTCTAGGTCCCCCAGGGTCCATAATAAGAGTCTGGAATAGGACTTTCTCCTCTTACCACTCATATTAAGAACAGAATAGGCTTCCTAGGGAAGTCATAACCACAGCTGTACTACCATAGCAACAAAGCTTGCCCCTCAGAGGACAGAAAAGTTTGGCTGCCTTCAGCTGGGCCAGGAGCCAGTCTCCAAAAGGAACCTGACCATAGCAGCAGATTGTTATGAGTCATATCTTCAATGTGTAAGCTTATAACGCTCAAATGTTTTCCAATCATCTTTGCAGTCACTTGTGATTGAAGTCCAAATCTTCTCCCTAGCACACACTGTAAGTATATTAGCTGTGTGCAAGGAGGTCTGCAGGGTGAAGGGATGGGCTCCTCAGGGTTGTCCTTACCCTAGTATCTACTGTACAAATATCTTTCCATAGGGGTTGGTGAATCTGGGCAGTTGCACCTGGCCAGTCTGCAGCCTCCTTGTATGCTAGGGAAGAAGGATCTCCTGTGCTGTGCTGTGTGTAAGTGGTGTGGAAGCTTTGCATGGGCTCCACAAATTATGCTTCCTCCCTACTCTCAAGGAATGGCTCTAGTTCTGCTGAGTGCATAGCCTTATGCAGCCAGGTAGATAGGGCAGGATTTTCTTCTTAAGGACCAGCTAGAAAGTTCAATTGCCTTTTGACTTGTTTTGGCCTCTATTTCCTCTAGATCAGCAGGTTATAGTAAAGTCATCAGAAGAGTCACGAGTGCTTAAAGTGGAGTTCTGTTTAGAAAAGTGAATGTAAAATATTCTTACTTATCAGATCAGCTGACTTTTTGTGACATATCTGCTGACTTCAGTGGCAAAAATATGTTTTTGCTGCCATTTTATTCCTTTTAGCATTGCAGAGCCAATAATCAAGAGGAAATGAGCCTCTTTGTGAATCATCAACAGAATTGTTTAATAGGTTCCAATTAGTCACATCTGTGCAAAACCACTGACAGTAATATGATTGCACTGGTGTTGCTGAAGCAATAATTTGAAGACAGTGGGGTTCCAAGAGTGTCACTGAGAACCTAAGTTGTCCTGCATGTCCTTTATTAATGGAGATATTGCACAAGAAGGATGGAGCCCAGTCAGACTTTCAGGTTAAGTTTGAAGAGCTGGAAGTTAGAAAATTAGAAAGAAAATAATTTTCTTCTAAACTGAACAAATTTGGCAGAAATTATTGAGAGGCAATAAATATGCAAATATCATTTTTATAGAGTCATTTCAGAGAGCAGCCATTGTGTATAGTCACATGTCTCTATAATCATATTACATACAGAGGTATGTTATTATACACGCTTTATTCATATTACTCAAGAGTTAATACAGTTGAGATAGAGACAACCTGTTTCAAATCTACATGAAACACACAATACTGAAAAGAATGAAATTGGAAGGCCTTAGGTCTTCCAGTGCTCACCACCTCCCAGCAAAACATTTCAGTAGCAGGAAATTTTACTGTGATAAATATGCCTGCTTGATCTTATTAGATGAACAGCTAGGAATACATAACAGGGAAGGTGTGTAGCAAATATCTCTGTCTCTACGTTATTTGGTGCAAGACTCTGTCACTTTTCCATATCTATAATATAGTTGTAGGAAGATGTGGGCTGAAATGGGTATGTTTTCTACTCAATCTAAATTCTAAAAGTCTGGGTGCTGCCATCTTGGATGCTATCATTCTTTGAACTCCTTCCCCTGCAAAGGTGTTTCCATATACAACATCAGATCTTCAAGCAATACTGACTGGATAGTGTCCTTTGCAAGTGGGACTTTCCAGGAATGGCATAAAAACATGTCAGCCTCTACTGATTTGGGCTGGCCACAAATAGATCATGTATTTCAGAAAATCCATGAGTTCCATCATATCCCTAGTTTGCTATGTTACTACTTTCAAATAGCTATGAACTGAACCAAAATCCTCCTCTGATGTGCTGGGTACTTCAAAATCAGATCTAAATTCATATTTTGTGATTCAGGCCTGTATCTAGTACCTAGTAATAAGTATTTCTTGTCAATTTGTATTTCATTAGCAGGGCCGGTTCAAGCACCAGCAAAGGAAGCAGGTGCCTGGGGCGGCCAATAGAAAGAGGTGGCACTCTGTCCATTGTTGGGGCGGCACGTCCGGGGTGGTGATGGCGGCACTTCGGTGGCAATTCGATTGCCCCACTTCGGTCTTCGGTGGTAATTCGGCGGTGGGTCCTTCACTCCCTCTCTTCCTCTTCGGCAGCACTTCGGCAGCAGCTCAATCGTGAATTTTTTTTCCTTTTTTTTTTTCCCACCGCTTGGGGAGGCAAAAAAGCTGGAGCGGGCCCTGTTCAATAAATAATTGGAGATATACCAATCTCCTAGAACTGGAAGGGACCTTGAAAGGTCATCAAGTCAAGCCCCCTGCCTTCACTAGCAGGACCAAGTACTAATTTATACCCTAGATCCCTAAATGGCCCCCTCAAAGATTGAACTCACAACCCTGGGTTTAGCAGGCCAATGCTCAAACCACTGAGCTATCCTAAGAATATTTGGATATTTGTCATGAAATGTCTGGAATGTGATGAAAACGAGAGCTCCTCATTTCTTGTTGCTCATAAAACTCCCCAGGTACTTTTCACAAAAGTAGAGGTGTTAACCTGATATCCTGGTCAAATACCAACATGGCTAATTATGTCCTGCTTCCCTAAAATTCTGCCATACTTTCTCTTCACTTTCTATGTTGAATTGTTGTGTACAGTAGAATGTCTGTGTGCTGTTTAAAGGCTACCACCTTCCACATCCGAGGTAGCTGTATTTAAGTGGTGGTTAAAGTAGGTGTTAGCTCATAAAGCTTGCTGATCACTTTCGAATCATCAGATGAAAGCTGCTGTTATTATCACTATGTGGTTTGAGGCTAATCTGCTGCAAAAGATGGGCAGAGGGAGTTAAGTCATCAAAAGTACATTAACACTGCTACTGCAAAATGATGGTAATGACCAAATAAACAAAATCCATCATACTTGGTTATCTGTTATTTTGCCTGGAAAATGTGCAAGTTTGGATTACTATATTCTGACTGTGATCTCTTCAAGTCTCTTGTGACAATAAACTAATTCAAGATGTTATAGTAAATCATTCATATACCGATGAATCCTCTTGCAGACTGCAGGATAATTTTTCTTCCTACCAATTTTATTAGGTATCAACTTGGTGACTGCACTTCAGTATATATCGCATCTCAAGACACTTCATAAATGATAGCTTATTAAAGACTTATTATTGCAGTAGCAAGCTGGCATATGAAATGATGGAAAAACAAATGAGTCTACATTTTTGATGGTGAAATGAAAGATTGGGAACGTAAAGGAATATCCCAAATAACCTAATTGTTGTAAAATTGGATCTTATGTGTCTTTTTTATATAGCCTGTTTTCATGGAAATGATCACACAATGGGTCACAGCAAGGATATAGCCATCTTGTTTACAAATAAATATTTTCAAGAAAAAGAGCACATTCTTTGAACTAGCTTGTGTAAATATGTTTACTGTTTCCCCTACCCCCACATGAGGCTGGAATCTCATCTATTTCTTTATCTTGTCTATAGCACCTAACACCATAGTATCTTAGCCCTGAACGGATATTTTAGATCCACAAAGAGTTTCCAATAGGGGACTTCAGAGTGCATTCTGCACTTCATTTCTCCCAGGTTCCAGGAGTTCTTCTAGGTTGTTGTTCTCTCTCTCTCTCTCTCTTTCTTTCTAAGTTATGTGTACTTTCCTGCTTATGTGCCCATGGTTGCCCTCAAACAGCTGTGACAGCAGAACCATTTCCGAGCATTGGACACGTGCACATGTTATAAAAAAATGTGTGTGTGTGTGTATACACACATACACATATATATATGAAATGAGTTGTTCTTATTCCAGTTCTTAATGGAAGTTATCAATCTTCAGAAAAAAGGATAAGGATGTAGAACCTTAAATGTCTTCTGTCTCTATAGAGCTGCTCTGGCTCAAGGTGGAGACCTATTAATGGGGTAGTATGAGGTGAGCAAGATGATCCCAGTGATGCTCCCCAGGATGTACTGTACTTTCACTTGGATAAATAAAGCCTATAGTTTTCAGTAATGTCAACAAACCCTGCATTAAGTTTACAGCTTAATAAAATGCAAAGACATAGGGTTTTAACTCTTACTGAAACCCCGTATTCAATCCTATGCCATTACCATCTCTGGGACAAATTTGTCTTTTGATGTGTGTAAATATTGATTAATATAATACAGGACAATGAGCCTGTTCAGTTAACTTAGTTTCTTCCCCTGGTCATAAGAGGGGCTTAAATGGTACAGATACAGAAGCAGATTTTCCATGAAACAAACAGTGCGGTGGCACAGGGCCACCAATGACAGGGGGCCCCCAAAATGCAGGACAAATCTCATCTGACAACCTGCCCCTGAATCCTGCCTGGTGGTGCAGCAGGCCTCAGGCAGGCAGGCTGCCAGCATTCCGTGGCTGGTGGCCCCATGCCGCTCTCAAAAGTGGTCGGCTGCTAGCATGTCTCTGTGTGCCCCTGGTGGCGGGGGGGGGTGACTCCATGAGCTGTCTGGGGCAGGGGGCAGCCCACAGGGAGACACTGCCCCCATCCCTTCAAAGGGCATTTAGAGATGTGCCAGCAACAGTGCAGCAGAGCTAAGGTGGCTCCCTGCCCTCGCTGCCTCCCTCCCTCTGCACTGTGCCACTCCCAGCTGGCATGTGTGTGTGGCCCCTGGGGGCAGGGTTGTCTGTGTGTTGTGCCTGCCCCAAGCACTGACCCCACCATTCCCACCCCCCACCTAGGAGCCGCTGCCGGAGGGGTGTGCTGGTTGCTTCAGGAGCCGCGCCACCTAAGGTAAGTGCCCGCCCCCCAACCTCCTGCCCCAGTCCAGAGCCTGCATCCAAACTTCCTCCCAGAGCCCTCGCCCTCACCCTCACCCCCTTGCACAGCACAACCCCCTGCCCCAGCCCAGAGCCCGCACCCAAACTTCCTCCCAGAGCCCACATCCCTCCCTCCACCCGCTAACCCCAGCCCAGAGCCCCCCAGCACCCAAACTTCCTCCCAGAGCCCATACCCCTCTCCCCAACCCCCCAATCCCAGCCCAGAGCCAGCACCCAAACTCCCTCCCAGAACCTGACCCCTGCACTCCTTCCGGCACCCCAACCCCTGCCCCAAACAAGGTACCTCACTTTATTTTCATTTACTTCCTATTACTTATAATATAGGAGGAGGATGCAGAAAAAAAGAATAAAAAGGGCAGAGATGGGGGAAGATAAGAGACAATGTTCTTTTTCTTGGCTGGGTCCTGAAAGGGGAGAGGGGCAAAAATAAAGCTGTGCACAGGGCCCCACTAACTCTAAATCTGCCACTGTACAGATATAAATAAAGAATGTAAACTGTTTATTTTTGGCAGTTTAGAGCAGTAGCTCTGGAGCCTTAAAATTCAATCTAGCCTACTAGGGAAATTGCACTGAATGACATTGAGTTCCGGTAAAAAAAGACATTCTCTTCCTAAAAGGACAACTGGAATTTTGTGACTCCAGGACAGTAATGGGAACAATGAAGTGGGGTCTTCCTGTTCATGGAAGAGTTCTTAGATTGTAGGAGTGTCCACTTTGCTGTTGTCCCTGATATATTTATTTATTATATAAATGAATTCAACAGTTTTGTTGGGAAAAGAAAACATTTGCTGGGCTTAGTGGGTCTGGATGCAGCTTAGACACACAATACACAGAAACACAGGAACATCTGATCAGACCTAGGTTCCATCTAGTAAGTGCCCAGTCTCCAAGATTGAGGGAAGGCACAAGAAGCCCTGTAAAGGACAATTATGGAATAACTGGCCTATAAAAGAAGTTCCTTCCTAACCTGGGCCCCAACCCAACAAGCTCTTCTGTATGGGCTGTTCTGTATGGGCAGAAATCTGCACACACCCAGCACACCACTGAAGTGTCATTCAAAGCAACTTGCAGGTTTGTGGCCCTGGTAAATTACCAGTTGGTTTGTACATGAGGTTTCATATCCTCATATTTTTCATTCTATCTACTGTAACTGTGGGTGCTCTTGTTATCCTTATAAATATCTAATCCTTTTTGAATCCCACTAAGCTTTTGATCATTCCTCAGCTCATCTGGAAAATTGATAATTGTCACAGTTTGACTCTTTAGTGAAACATTTATCTCTAGTGAGACATTGTTCCAATTATCCCCTGATATTTCCATTGCATAATGGAAAACATGAAAGCATCTGATACTAGACTAATGAGTTTATGAGTAAATTTGGTTGTATGAAAACACTGTTATAAATAATAATAATGCAATCAATAACTGTAGAAGTTAAGGTACATTGTGCAGCATATTACTAAAAGTTTAGAACAATTGCTTTAAAGAGGATATATGCATCCATCCAATTCCTAAATTATAGAACAAGTCAGGGTTTCAAGTGAGATGTTTTTAGCATGAATCTTTATTGTGTGGTGTGTCTGTGGTATCTTTTCTACCTTATATTATAAAATTTCTTGAGCTAGTGTTCTAGTTAAGCTGAAAATCAACATGGAGCACCCTTTCTATTATTGCAGATGTCTCAGAGGCATGGAAGAGTGGAATACAGGTTAGTTTTCAGTTTCATCATATTCTTCTATAGTTTGTGAGTGGCTTATATAATCAGAAATGTATTAAAGCAATAGACTACTTAATAATTATGCATGTGACATAAGACTACACTGGACTGTGTGAAGTAATTGCAAAGAAATTAAGAGGGAAAATTTAGACTTAGCATTAGGAGAAATTTCATGACAATAAAGGGAAGTTGTGAGAGAGCTATTGGATAGGATATGTAAACAAGACTCAGGGCTGGCCTTGCCATGAGGCAAACTGAGGCAGCCTCCTCTGGTACCAGATTTTGGGGGGGAGGAGCTTTACTAGGACCCAGAGTGTAGAAAATTGTGTCTGCTGCATATGTATTCTCCCTGCTCTAGATGCACAGAGATGGTGGAGTGCTGTGCTGGAGGAAAGAGGGCACAAGAGACATAACAGGCAGGCAGGAGAAAAGGTGAGAGGGAATAACAGAAAGCAGCAGGAGCTGCAGGGATAGAGAGGAGGAGGAGCCTCTTATGTACCTCTCTAGCACACCCAGGAGCCTGGACTGAGTAACACCAGCTTCTCAGGGAGCTTCCTGTTTCCTGCTGCTTCCTGAACCCACTTGAGGAAAACAGGCAGTCAACTGAAGTAGTAGGAGCCAATTAGGCCCTTAAGACACTGATATCTTCACTCACTCAGGCCCTGCTACCAGCCTGCTTATTTGTCCCCTTCAGTTGCGTGTTGAGAGCCACTATAGCTGGCACAGAACAGCAGTCATGAGTCAAAGAAGAAAACGCCCCTCTGGGGCAGCATTCAGAAAAAGAAAGCAAGCAAAAGAAGCTTTTCTATCTAAGCAGGAAGAATCTCTCCTGAGATACATAGACACAAATGTTCATGGTGAGCCTCCTGGCCCTAGTGAGGATGTGGGTGGTGGGGAGATGCCTGATCTTCCTGTTAGTCAGAGTGCAGGTGACCTGGCAGCTACTGCAGCATCCATATCTCCATCTCAAATGGATGTAACCATGCACATTCCTGAAGAAAAGTGTAGATCAAAGAAGAGTGTGGTGGAGGTGCAAGAAACAGCTGCTGCTGAGTTTGGTTCCTTAAGTCTAGATGATTCAGGACTGTGGACCCACTTGAGCAGTAGCCTGAGGGACTTCCTTGTACTGCATGTGCCACAACAAGTGAAAAACTTCATGTTCCCCAAAGACAATGAAAATAGACGTTTCTATCCAACACATTACTGGTGTGAAATCCCCAGTGGTGACGAAGTGGAGAGGCCATGGCTTATGTACTCAAAAACCCAGAATGCTGCATATTGGTTTTGTTGCAAACTCTTCCAGTCTAATGTTCCAGCCACACTGGGTTCTACAGGAACAAAGGACTGGAAAAATCTGGCTAGAAATCTGGCATGCCATGAGAAGGCAGTAAATCATCAGAGAGCATTCCATAGGTGGAAAGAGCTTGAGATGAGACTAAGGTTAAAGACCTTAAGATGAGACTAAGGTTATAGACAGCATCAAGAGAAGATTGCATCAGAGTCTCTTTACTGGCAAAATGTTCTGAAAAGGCTCATTGCCATTGTGAGAATGCTTGCTACCCAAAACCTGGCACTGCATGGCACTTCAGATCAGCTGTATGTGCCAAACAACGGAAACTTCCTTAAAATTGTGGAGTCGATGGCTGAGTTTGATGCTGGACTCTGGAACATCTAAGAAGAGTCACCACCCAAGAAATGTACACACACCACTACCTTGGAAAAACAATTCAAAATGGGATCATACACTTACTGGCAACAAAAGTCAAACAGAAGATTGTGGCAGATCTGAAGTAAGCAAGGTATTACTGTTACTCTGGACTGCACACCTGACATCAGCCATACTGAACAAATGACTTTAATGGTGCGTTTTGTAACAACAGAACCTAGTGAAAATGTCCCTGCAATGGTGACTGTCAGAGAGCACTTTCTAGACTTTATTGACATTGATGACACTACAGGAGCTGGTATGACAAATCTGCTTCTTAAAAAGCTGGAAGATACGGGAATTGTGATAGCTGGCATGAGAGGACAGGGCTACGATAATGGTACCAACATGAGAGGAAAGAACAGAAGAGTGCAGACATGGATCCGAAAGTTAAACCCTCGAGCTTTTTTTGTCCCATGCAGTTCTCATTCATTGAACCTGGTGGTCAGTGATGCAGCATCAGCTTCTAGTTAGGCTGCTGAATTTTTTAATGTAATTCAAAGCATCTATGTATTTTTCTCTGCATCAACTCATTGATGGCAAATTTTGAAGCAATATCTGGGAACATCCTCTCTGACACTGAAACCACTGAGTGCCACACAATGGGAAACTTGAGTGGAGGTGATAAAGCCTATCAAACACCAAATTGGGAAGATAGATGATGCCATAGTTGCCATTATGGAGGATAGTGCTATGACAGGAACTTTTCATGGGAGAACAGTGTCAGAGGGAAACGGAATCACCAGAAACATACATAACTTCAGATTTCTGTGTGACTTAGTGCTGTGGCATGGCATACCGTTTGAAATAAATGTTGTAAGCAAGAGACTCCAAGGTGTTGACCTTGATATATCTGGAGCAATGGATCAACTGGACAAAGCAAAGTCAAACCTACAGTCTTACTGGTCAGAGGAGGGATTTAAAAACGTTCTGAAGAATGCACAGAAGTTGGCAGAGGAACTTCACACTGAAGCTATTTTCCCACCCATTCAAGAATACAAGAGTCACCAAAGAAGAAGATATTTTGATTATGAGGCATGAGATAATCCCATAAGAGACCCCAAACAACAATTCAAGGTTGAATTCTTTAACCAGGTGCTAGATTGTGCAATACAGTCAGTTGAAGAACGTTTCATGCAGTTCAAGGAACACAGCAGTATATTTGGGATGTTGTAAGATATTCCAAAACTCCTCACTATACCTGAAGAAGACTTACACCAGCAATGCAGGGCACTAGAGACAGTGTTGACACATGATGATATGTGCGATATTGATGTGAGTGATTTAGGTATGAACTGAAAGTGCTTTCAAGATACATTTCAGCAGGATCAACTCCAAAGGTTGTTCTGGAATATATGTGCACAAATAAGATGACCACCCTCTTTCCAAATGCTTTTGTTGCTCTGAGCATACTTCTAACACTTCCTGTAACAGTTACCAATGGAGAACGCAGCTTCTCTAAGCAGAAGTTCATAAAAACACATATACTCTCCACAATGACACAGGAGAGGCTGGTTGGCCTTGCAACCATCTCAACAGAGCATGAGCTGGCCCAGACTGTGGACTTTCAGGAAACAGTTCAAATCTTTACAACCAAGAAGGCACGGAAAGCATCACTTTGATTATTCAAACAGATAAAAATGTCAGTGTTTACTGTGAAGACAAGAAAAGTTACATTTGCTGTTCAGGCATTTAAAAGATAAGCGTTACTTAAAATTTTTGAGCAAGGCATTTTAAGTTGTTAGTTCTCCTTTATTGGGGTAGGTAGCGCAAGCAGTACCATGAGAAGAGTAGAATAGGAAGAAGGCAGAATTGAGACCTTTCGAAGTTTTGGCCCAAGCAAGGGGGCATGGGAACATCATTTGAGCTCCCCACCTCAGGTGCCAAAATTTTGTGGGCTGGCCCTGAAAAGACTGAACAAAACATTAGAAAATAACTTGTAGATATAACTTTTTCATTGGCATGGAGTGGATGACTTGTCAGGTTTCTGTCATCTCTGTCTTCTATGATTCTTTTATTTGCTATTCTTAATCTGTGAAATGTTGTTACCTTGAAGACAAATGCCATTAGGCTCTCACTTTAGCTCCAGAAGACATAGTGGAAGCTTAAACTTAAGACTTCTTTGTCTTTTACGCTATAAAGACATTAAAATGTGCTGTCTCTACACCTGTGCAGATTCATGTGTGTACTTATGATGTGCAGAAATAATTTCAGGAAGGGTATACTGCAGAATACATCACAGTGATGCATTGTCAGATTTTAACAAAGGTCTCTCTGGATGTTTAGATCCAGATTTGAACTTTCACAGAATTTTGTGTTCAGATTTGGGATTTTAGTTTTGCCCTTTAAAAGGGGGCCAGCTACGAAGCTTGTAATTTCCCCAAAATGAGGGGGTTTGGTTTGGCCTAGCATTATTTATTTATTGTATTTTTCTGTTTATTAGTTTAACAGACAGGTTGCCTGTGAAGTTCAGATCTGAGCTTCTAAGTTTGGGAAAGGTTTGGTTCTGAAGTTCTCTTCTCAGGCCCTCTGTGGACAGAAACTGGTCATGCCAACATCTAAAAATGCATTTTGGCATTACTTGGCAATATTAATCATCACCATAAAACCAATAAATCCTTCTCTGATTATTTTAAAGTATAAGCTGGTCACATGCACTTGGCACTTTCTTGATATAGATCTTATCTTTTCAGACACCAGTCCATTTCCTTTAGTAGCATGATATGCTTTGATATGTTCTAAAACTCTACTTGGAGATCTGGAACCAGATCCTCAGGATGTTTGAATCAGCATAGCCAGGGAGCTATTTCAGAATTCAGCAAAGTTATGCTAATTTACACCCAGCTGTTTGTACCTTTTTGTTTCAGTAAAATTCTGAAGCTTCCCAAAACTGCATTGAAAGCTACTCATGTCTGATATGAGCATTGCTATTGTATGCAATGTAAGGTTATTAGAAGATAACATTGTATTGCAATTGCATTCAAGAAGGTAAATATCTAAACCAAACATGAAGTACCTTTTGTTTTGCAAAGACTTGAACTGTAAACAGATTCTGAGGGTCAAGCACCCCCGGCACTTTGGAAAGTTGGCGCCTGTTTCTACTACGCTCCCTCTAGTACATAAGAACATAAGAACAGCCATACTGGGTCAGACCAAAGGTTCATCTAACCCAGCATTCTGTCTTCTGGCAGTGGCCAAGGCCAGATGCCCCAGAGGGAATGAACAGAACAGATAATCATCAAGTGATCCATCCCCTGTCATCCATTCCCAGCTTCTGGCAAACAGAGACACAATCCCTGCCCATCCTGGCTAATAGCCATTGGTGGGCCTATCCGCCATGAATTTATCTAGATTTTTTTTAACCCTCTTATAGTTTTGGCCTTCACAACATCCTCTGGCAAGAAATTCCGTAGGTTGACTGTGTGTTGTGTGAAGAAATACTTCCTTGTATTTGTTTTAAACCTGCTGCCTATTAATTGCATTTGGTGGCCCGTTGTTCTTGTGTTATGAGGAGGAGTAAATAACACTTCCTTATTTACTTTCTCCACACCAGTCATGATAGATCTCTATCATCTCCCCCCTCATTTGTCTCTTTTCCAAGCTGAAAAGTCCCAGTCTTATTAATCTCTCCTCATACAGCAGCCGTTCCACACCCCTAATCATTTTTGTTGCCCTTTTCTGAACTTTTTCCAATTTCAATATATCTTTTTTGAGATGGGACAACCACATCTGTATGCAGCATTCAAGATGTGGGAGTATCATGGATTTATATAGAGGCAATATATTTTCTGTCTTATTATCTATTCCTTTCTTAATGATTCCCAACATTTTGTTTGCTTTTTTGACTGCCACTGCACATTGAGTGAACGTTTTCAGAGAACTATTCACAATGACTCCAAGATCTCTTTCTTGAGAGGTAACAGCTAATTTAGACCCCCTCATTTTATATGTGCAGTTGGGATTATGTTTTCCAATGTGCATTACTTTACATTTATCAACATTGAATTTCATCTGCCATTTTGTTGCCCAGTCACCCAGTTTTGAGAGATCCTTTTGTACCTCTTCACAGTCTGTCTGGGACTTAACTGTCTTGAGCAGTTTTGTATCATCTGCAAATTTTGCCACTTCACTGTTTACTCCTTTTTTCAAGATCATTTATGAATATGTTAAATAGGACTGGGCCCCAGATCCCTGGAGGAAGCACTATTTACATCTCTCCATTCTGAAAACTGACCATTTATTCCTACCCTTTGTTTCCTATCTTTTAATCAGTTACCAATCCATGAGAGACTATTCCTTCTTATCCCATGACTGCTTACTTTACCTAATAGCTTTTGGTGACAAACCTTTCTGAAAGGCCAAAGGCTTTCTGAAAATCTAAATACACTATATCCACTTGATCCCCCCAGGTCCACATGCTTGTTGACCCCTCAAATAATTCTAGGCATGATTTCCCTTTACAAAAACCATATTGACTCTTCCCCAGCAAATTATGTTCATCTCTGTGTCTGAAAATTTTGTTCTTTACTATACTTTCAACAAGTTTGCACAGTATTGAAGTTAGGCTTATCAGCCTGTAATTGCCAGGGTCACCTCTGGAGCCCTTTTTAAAAATTAGCATCACATTAGCTATCCAGTCATTTGCTACAGAAGCTGATTTAAATGATAGGTTACAGACTATAGTTGGTAGTCTTGCAATTTCACATTTGAGTTCCTTCAGAACTCTTGGGTGAATACCATCTGGTCCTGGTGACTTATACTGTTGTATTTATCAATAAGTTCCAAAACCTCCTCTAATGACACCTCAATCTGGGACAGTTCCTCAGATTTGTCACCTAAAAAGAATGGCTCAGGTTTGGGAATCTCTCTCACATCCTCAACAATGAAGACTGATGCAAAGAATTCATTTAGTTTCTCTGCAATGGTCTTATCGTCCTTGAGTGCTCCTTTAGCATCTCGATCGTCCAGTGGCCCCACAGGTTGTTTAGCAGGCTTCCTGCTTCTGATGTACTTAAAAAAATGTTTGCTATTACTTTTTGAGTCTTTGACTAGCTGTTCTTCAAATTCTTTTTTGGCCTTCCTAATTATATTTTTATACTTCATTTGCCAGAGTATATGCTCCTTTCTATTTTCCTCACTAGGATTTAACTTCCACTTTTTAAAGGATGCCTTTTTGCTTCTCACTGCTTTTTGTACTTTGTTGTTTAGCCATGATGGTTCTCTTTTTTTGGTTCTCTTACTATGTTTTTTAATTGGGGTATACATTTAAGTTGAGCCTCTATTATGGTGTCTTTAAAAAGTTTCCACACAGCTTGCAGGGATTTTAGTTTTGGTGCTGTACCTTTTAATTTCTGTTTAACTAACCTCCTCATTTTTGTGTAGTTCCCCTTTCTGAAATTAAATGCTACGGTGTTGAGCCACTGTGGTGTTTTCCCCACCACAGGGATATTAAATTTAATTATATTATGGTCATTATTACCAAGGGGTTCAGTTATATTCACCTCTTGGACCTGATCCTGTACTCCACTTAGGACTAAATCCAGAATTGCCTCTCCTCTTGTGGTTCCAGGACTAGCTGCTCCAAGAAGCAGTCATTTAGGGTGTCAAGAAACTTTATCTCTGCATCCTATCCTGAGGTGAAATGTACCCAGTCAATATGGAGATAGTTGAAATCCCCCATTATTACTGAGTTTTTTATTTTAATAGCCTCTCTAATCTCCCTAAGCATTTCACAGTCACTATCACCATCCTGATCAGGCAGTCGGTAATATATCCCTACTTGCTATATTCTTATTATTCGAGCATGGAGTTACTATCCATAGAGATTCGATGGTACAGATTGGTTCATTTAAGATTTTTATTTCATTTGATTCTACAATTCCTTTCACATATAGTGCCACTCCCCTACCAGCACAACTTGTTCTATCCTTCCGATATATTTTGTACCCTGTTATTATTGTGTCCCATTTGATTATCCTCACTCTGTCAAGTTTCTGTGATGCCTATTATATCAATATCCTCATTTAATATGAGGCGCTCTAGTTCTCTAGTTAGACTTCTAGTATTGGTATAAAAGCACTTGAAAAACTTGTCACTTTTTAGCTATCTCTCATTACATGATGTAATTGAATGAGACTTTTTTTCATGTGACTGATTCTCATCAGATCCCACCCAGGGCCGCCCAGAGGGGGGGCAAGTGGGGCAATTTGCCCCAGGCCCCATAGGGGCCTCACAAGCCGCTTCGGGTTTTCGGCAGCACTTCCGCAGCAGGCCCTTCACTCGCTCCGGGTCTTTGGCAGTGGGTCCTTTACTGCAGTGGAAGACTTGGAGCGAGTGAAGGACCCGCCGCTGAAGTGCTGCTGAAGCCTCAGAGTGCTGCCCGGTGAGTACAAGTGCCACAAGTGGCGGGAAAAAAAAAAGCCACAATTGGCAGCACTTAGGCTGCTCTAGCACCGCTGCTTCATTCTTCGGCAGCGGGTCTCTCCCTCCAAGAGGGACCCGCCACTGAATTGTTGCCAAAGACCCGGCTCTGCCCCAGGCCCCCTGAATCCTCTGGGCGGCCCTGATCCTACCTGTGTTTTATCTTCCATACTCTCCTGCTTACTAGGACATCGAGAATCTCCATTAGTAGATCCTCCGCTAAGGAATGTCTCTGTCCAAACCACATGCTCCTCCTCACCTGTCGGCTTTCCCCCCACCCTTAGTTTAAAAACTGCTCTACAATCTTTTTAATTTTAAGTGCCAGCAATCTGGTTCCATTTTGGTTTAGGTGGAGCTCATCCTTCCTGTATAGGTTCCCCCTTTCCAAAATGATTCCCCAGTTCCTAATAAATCTCAACCCCTCGTCTCTGCACCATCATCTCATCCATGCACTGAGACACTGCAGTTCTGCCTGCCTAACTGGTCCTGCGAGTGGAACTGGAAGCATTTCAGAGAATGCTACTATGAAGGTCCTGGACTTCAATCTCTCACCTAGCAGCCTAAATTTGGCCTCTGGGACATCTATAGTGGCATCTATTGTCTAGCTGTGTTGGTTGAGGCTGAGGATTCCACACCATGGTTTGCATGGAGCAAACCCAGTTTACCCAGAGTTTGCTCAGGTTCCCAATATTTGGCTCAGGGAGTGCTTTGCCAATTGAAGACTGAAGAGTTTGTACCAATGTCAGTTTGGCTTGAGTAAAGCCTGCCAATGTGGCCCTTGAGGGTAAGATTTTTCAAAACAGCTTGGCATTGGCCAAACTGCTCTCACCAAAGTCAATCAATGGAAGTTTTACTATTGACTTCAGTGGAAGCAGAGTTAAGCCACTGCTGAGTGCTTTTGAAAATCCATTCTATATGCTCCAGAGGAGTGGGAGGGGTTTCTACAAGGCACATCAGAGGCGGGAATTTTTATCATATATGGACATGAGGGCTTAGCTTATAGAATACTTTGTTTAAACTAGGTCCAACACTATCCCTACAAAATTAGTAAGCACATTTTTGGCAAGTATTAGGTCACATTAGCTGCAGATTGTTCATCGAGGCATTAAGGCCTATATGAAATATGTTCTTTGTTCTAGAGATTAGTTTTCACTTCTGCTTGGGCAGAGCTTCGGTTTACACATTTGTCAGACAAATGTCACAGTATTTCTCCTGAATGAGTCTGTCCTTTCACCCAAGGGAGGAAACTCCCACAAAGTTTAATCTGTTGATGTTAGCAAGGAGTAAAATAACAACTGAGACTGTCTTGGATAATGAGCGTGAGGAGTGCTTCCAGGATAACAAGTATTTATTATCACTCCTCTCAGCAGCCTAGTTGGCTTTTGTATTTTAAAGCGCCACTGATGCCTCATGATAATATTGAAAAGACCTTTTCTGTTGATGTCTTTGAAGTCTAGCTGGTCTTACATGAGCCCTCTATCTAGATAAAATAGATTAACTGAACAGTAGATACTCTTTTCCTGGCCCAGTGACTATCCATAGTTACTCATAACTGCAAGTCATAGTCATTCTTAATGACAATGAATAGTCCTTGGGCCAGCTGAAGAGTGAGAATGACTTTGTAGTCTGTGGGTTTAAGACTCACCTGGAATGTAGGAGACCCAAATTCAAATCTCTGATATATGGCTGTTCAATTATTTATACAGAGTAGAACAATATCCACAGAAGAGACTGAGAAAGACACACACTGTAGAATCCCAGTAACTAGACACTCTCCTCAAATGTAGGAGACCCACATTCAAATCCCTTCTCCACAGCAGGCAGAGGGGGCAATTAAACTGGGGTCTCCTGCATCCCAGGAGAGTATTTTAACCACTGTGCTAAAGGTGATAAGAGAGATGGTCCTCCTGCTTTCTCCCTATTATTGTAAATATGCCAGGGTCTCTTGCCCCTTCCTCAGGAGAAGTTGGTGTTGGTCACAGTAGAACAGTGGGTTCTAGGCTAGATGGCTCGGCTCTTATGTCATTTCTTTTGTAGCTTGTGGCCAGCTAGCTCTGCCATAGTGCCCTCCCCCTTCTCCATCCATCCATCCCAGCTCCCTACCCACCCCACACACTCCTTGGGAAGCTTTACATTCCCTGGACTTCACGAGAAATCCAATCCTCTGCTTGATGACTGTGCTTGACTCATGCAGAGGGGGCTCAAGTGGGGAGGAATACTCCTTCCCCCGCTCCCTGTACTTCACTCTCCCCACTGCAGCAGCTCAAGGGCCAGACACCATCTAGCCTTTAATTCTTACAGTGATCTTTGTGTTATCATTGTCTGGATTAAAAAGAGTGACGTGTAAAGTTTTTGTTTTACCTTTGATCTTAGAAAACAAGGGTAGCTTGAAACAGAGCCAGATACATTAAACACCATGCCATGTTTTTAACAGTATTTTCTACTTGGTGTCACAACTTAAATCAACAAGATATGAACAGTATTCTTCTTGTCATCACATTTGATTGTGTCATCACATCTGGTAATATTTCCTAGTTTAAAAAAATATTTTGGTGACTATTGTATAGCTCACATCATAACTATGTATGTTAGGCCTGACATTAGGGGCAGTTCCAAGGCTTATTGAAGCCAATAGAAAGCCTCCCTTTGACTTTGGATTTTAGATCAGGCCCTTAGTACCAGATGGCCTGAGGCTTCCAGCCATTTGGATTCCCTTCCTTTGCTCTCTTCATCTATGGAGTGCTCTGCAATGGCTCTTTCAGTGCCACTGAGCACAATGGGGTTTGGAACCCAATGTGCCCATTTGGAGGGGGGAGGGGAAATTCCCTATATTTTAGGTTTTAAAATTATACTTTGTATTGGTCTGGTGAACAAAATGCTTGAAACAAGTAAACCAAAAATTAAGACATTTTTATTGCTGAAAAACTGAAAAATAACTTACTTATACCCTTTTTAAAAGAAGGAGTTACCCTCGGATTGGCAATTTCGATGTTAAGTTTCAGCCAAATGTGATTAAAAGCAGGCAGATATGACTCTCTAAATATTGTAGCTTATCATGGAAAAGCTAACTGATAGAGCATCACAAGCACAAAATTGTAATGAAAGACAATGAAAAGGAACGTTAGATGTTGCTCTGATGATAGATACTGTATGTGATAACTATCTGTATGTACACTCCTGTGCCTGAACATCTAGCCCAACGTTTGTGAGCCAGCTATCTTCAACCCGTGATCAATATAGAGGAAACATTTTAGAAGTTTATACATTGGTTTAAGTAGATGATTTGGTTTATAATAGAAGACTCTTATGAACAGATCTGAAAACAAGCTGACAAGCTGAGAGGTAATGAATTTGGTTTGCTTCAACGCCTAATGCCTTCTTCTGGTGTAAATCAGGAGTAATTCTGAAATCAATGAAGTTGCATCAGTGTAAAACTGGTATAAGTAAAATCACAACCTTTTTTCTGTCACCTCCCCTCTACCTGATAAGGAACAGCTGCTTTGGTGAAAATAGGGATTGCACGTTGGAGACATTATTTTAAAATGGCAACAGATATTGGAGAGGATGCTTGCTTTTTAAAATTAAATGTAAGTGTCTCCATCTGGAGCTAGATCAAGCTTACACTCAGTGCAGATCACAGGAAGGAAAGACAACAAATACACCCACCCAAACTTTGGTCTGACTGGGGGCTGTGTGATTTAGGATGCTAAGTCGTGCTGGCCTGCATAGACCCCTAAGCCCCAGTCTATGGGCCAAGGATCAGGTAAGCCCTATGCATTCTCTCCCTGACCCTCCTGCCCACAACCAGCATTCTCTTACCTCTCCCAACCAGTCCCATAAGCTAGGATTTTTAAAAAATAATGGACAGTGATCTGAATATTTGACCATCCACTAGTATTTCCACTTTGCATGGGCATTTGTACCTGAAAACTCTATTGGACTGAGAATGTTTTGATTATAAAATACTCTATTGCATCGAAAATATTGTGACACATTTTCATCTGTTTGTACTTTACCCTGCCAATTGTACATTTTGGCCTTGATCTTGTGCAGGTCAGGTTTGAAATGATGTATGTGCAAGTGCACACTGAGTGAAGGAGAACCTCAACTTGAATTCATGAGATCATGGCTGTGTGGCCATCAAGTTACTCTTCCTTTCCCTACTGGGAAGTGGATGGTGAAGTGTCTCATTAGCATGGTGATTAAATCATTGTCTCCTCAGATATGCCCATTCTCCAGTCAAGTCCTGCTCTACTTTAACATTGCACACTTGTAAGTAAGGAAACAGGATGAGACCTGCTACCATTCAGTAGAGGCGTCAGAGCATCACCTTACCGGTTCCCATCTTCAGCCATCCTATGCTGAAAAGCAACATCTTGTGCATTTTAGTGCAAATGACATAAGCACTTGTAGGTTCAGGGCCTACACGTTCAGGATTTTTGTGCCTTAAACTTCTTTGTGTGCTGCAGAGACTTGTGAGGCTTTCTCCATGAAAAGCAAAGGTTTAGAATGAATACAGTATGTTTATCTCATGACAAAAGAAAAGCTGATATGACCTCTTGCTGGAAGTGATATTCCTATGACTGAACTGTTTACAGGGAGAAATGCACAACAACTTTTCTGGATGATATTCATCATCTTCACAGACGTTAAAGCCTGTCCATGCACCTGCTGCAGCTAAAATTGCTACTGAAAGGGCACAACAGATGGTATTAAATCCTCTGAATGTTGTGATAACCCTGCTCAAACAATTCAAGATGTTTTAGACAATATTTCAGAGACTGTACACCCCAGCTTACCCTGAAAAATAAAATATAAAGGAGTCATGATGAATTGCTCTCAGAGCCATGGCATCCAGATAAATTAGTAATTCACACACATAAGAGAAATACGAATCATAAGAGATTTGCTGTTACTAACTTCCCAGTCACTAAAGATAACGTTCCAGTGTTATGTGCAAGACATAACATGCAGCATTTAACTGATGCAACATTATGGCTGACATACAGAACATTTTAAACCATGCCAATATTCCAATACATGTACTTGTAGGAAATTATGAGAATTGACGAATAATACGTTTGTTTTTGCCTGGTACCTTTAAATGCTCAACCTCGCTGTGAGAAGTTGGTTCAATACCTGAATGATGTTGCTTAAGAAGAAAGATGCATCTGAAAACCCACATCTGTGATAATGATTTTGAAAAAGCTGCCATATTTGCAATCAAAGAATTTGCACCTGTTAAGAGCAGAGCTTGCTCTTTTGTTTCAGTCAAATTTGTTGGCATAGAATTCAAAGCACTGGATTAGCAACTCTATCAGTAAGTGAACACAGTTTAAAGCTATAGTATCTGTCTTCATTAGCTTTTGTTATCTAAAATATTTCAAATGCTTTTGATAACATAAGGTGCCACATACC
Organism: Gopherus flavomarginatus; assembly: GCF_025201925.1. NCBI lineage: Eukaryota > Metazoa > Chordata > Testudines > Testudinidae > Gopherus > Gopherus flavomarginatus. Next base: position 39,065,553 of record NC_066620.1, read on the forward strand.
TATGGAGGGTCACAATTTTGAACAGCAGTTTGACAGCCATGTGGCTAGAGATATAAAATGCATTTACCTGCATCTTCAGCTGAATGTTTTCTAAATGCTAAAAACACAGAGCACATAGACAGTTTCCACATACTCGAAAAGCAATGGAAGTCATGTGGCATCAATGCAAAGGGCTGAGGGCCAGATTTTCAAAGGTACTCAGGTGGCTAAAGATGCAGATAGGTACCTAATGGGTTTTCAAAAGCACCTGAGCATTAGGCACCTAAACTCTATTGAGATCTGATTTTCTTAAATCCTAATCCCCATTGAAATCTGAATCTTTTAACTCTTATCTGCCTCATTAGACACCTAAATACCTTTGAACATTTGCCCTTACGTAGATGGGAGTATTGGGAGATTATTACACAGCTTGCAAAAGGAATATGAGTAGAGCTACAGGTGGAAACAGCTATGAGAAGGTAGCATTGCAGAGAATTTCAGCATTGTGAGTACAAGTTATTGGCTATCACAAAGGACCAGCAAAATCAGTCCACAATGGAAAGTTTCAGGCCTGTTTCATATAACATCATAGACTCATAGGCTTTAAGGTCAAAAGAGACAATCATGATTATCTAGTCTGACCTCCTGTACGTTACATGATTTCATATTGTCATATGTAATAAAACTACTCCAAATCGCACACAGGGCCAAATCCTCCAGTCCTCGTTTGAGCAAAACTCTCACTGACTTTGTGGTAAGTTTGGATTAAACCCTTAGCTGATGGGTGAGCAAAGGAGTTCTATGCCACCTTTGTGTTCCTCCTGGGGCCAGCCTTAACTAAGAGCAGACCCATTCTTGTGGCACTTGGGGATTTCCACGTCTTCTTTTCTTCAGCCATTCCCCTATACCAGGGACTGGAAAGGAGCAATAGCAACTCTAAGCTCCCTGAGGTTTTCTCCTGTGAACCTGAGGCTACTTTGCCCTCACTACTCATCTGAATTTGATCATGCTGACACTGGAACAATTAATGCTCCATTTTATGTAGATAGAGGGCTCCACCCTCAGTGCAGCTGAAGCAGAGGGAAAGCAAAGGTGGCTCTAATCTGTTTATGCCTTGACCTTACATGAGCTTTGGGCTGAGCTGCCCCATGGTGAATTTAGAAAAATCATAGGCTGCTCTAGCTTTTGCAGGCCCCTATGGATCATTTCATTGGCTTGGATCAGTGGAGCGCAACAGCACATCGCTCTCCAGTTCCTCCCTCTCCCCACCCTGGGACTCTCCCTTTGTAGTATGTGGAATACTAGTTTGTGCCTTTAGAGCTCCTGTACTGTATATACCCGGTCTTCTGACCTTTTACAAAGGAAATACCAGTGTAGAAACAGAGTGAACAGACAGTGTGCTGTGCCAGATTTGGTGCGATTTCCATGATCGAGCTCTTCCTGGCCTTTGCAAGCAGGCTTCGATACCTTGTCCTCCCCACTGCCAGGTGGCCATAGCATGCCCCCTGTGCCAAGATGGGTGGGGGGAATGAGTGGCCCACAGCTGGCTGTGATGGCTTGTCACCATCTGAGGATTCCCCTACATTGGGAGAATCCTCACCAGCCCCTTTAGAGCTCATAGACTCATAGACTGTAAGGCCAGAAGGGACCATCATGCTCGTCTAGTCTGACCTCCTGCACATTGCAGGCCACAGAATCTCACTCACCCACTCCACATAACCCCTGGCTGAGTTACTGAAGTCCTCAACTCATGATTTAAAGACTTCAAGTTATAAAGAATCCACCATTTACACTAGTTCAGCAGTTCTCAAACAGTGGATCAGGACCCCAAAGTGGGTCGTGACCCCATTTTAATGGGGCTGCCAGGGCTGGTTTAAACTTGCTGGGACCCAGGGCCGAAGCCTGAGCCCCACCACCCCAGGCTGAAGCCTGAGGGTTTCAGCCCTTTGTGTTGGGACTCAGGTTACAGGCCCCCCACTTGGAGCTGAAGCCCTAGGGCTTCAGCTTTGCTCCCCACCCCACCCGCCCGCCTGGGGCAGAGGGACTCGGGCAGGCTCATGCTTCAGTCCTCTGTCCTGGGGTCATGTAGTAATTTTTATTGTCAGAAGGGGGTCACAGTGCAATGAAGTTTGAGAACCCCTGCACTATTTTAAACCTGCAAGTGACCTGTAGCCCATGGTGCAGAGGAAGGAGAAAAACTCCCAGGGTCTCTGCCAATCTGATACGATGATCAGTTAAATCCTAGGAAAGAATTCTCTGTAGTGACTGGAGCCTTCCCCACCTTGTGTCCCATCACTGGCCTCTGGAGATAGCAGTCTTGTCATGTGATCCTCTTAATAAACTTAGCAAGTTCAGTCTTGAAAAAAGTTAGATTTTTGTCCCCACTGCTCCCCTTGAAAGTTCCAGAACTTCACTCCCTGATCGTTAGAAACCTTTGTCTGATTTCAAGCCTGAACTTGTTGATGGACAATTTATATCCCTTTGTTTTTGTGTCCACAATGGTGCTTAACTTAAATAACTCCTCTCCCTCCTTGGTATTTATCACTCTGATGTGTTTATAGAGAGCAATCATATCTCCCCTCAGCCTTGTTTTGGTTAGATTAAACAAGCCAAGCTCTTTGAGTCTCCTCTCAGGTAGGTTTTCCATTCCTCAGATCATCCTAGTAGCCCTTCTCTGCAACTGTTCCAGTTTGAATTAATGTTTCTTAAACATGGGAAACCAGAACTACACACAGTATTCCAGATGAGGTCTCACCAGTGCCTTGTACAATGGTACTAACACACCTCCCTGTCTCTACTGGTTTCAAGGTAGCAGCCATGTTAGTCTGTATCCGGAAAAAGAACAGGAGTACTTGTGGCACCTTAGAGTGGTATGTTCCAGTCGATGCATTCGATGAAGTGGGCTGTAGCCCACGAAAGCTTATGTGTTAGTCTCTAAGGTGCCACAAGTACTCCTGTTCTTTTTGCTGTCTCTACTGGAAATACCTCACCTGATGCATCCTAGGACTGCATCAGCCTTTTTCAGAGCCACATAACATAGGCATCTCATAGTAAACCAATACACCCTAGTCTTTTTCTTCCTCTATCACTTCCAACTGATAAGTCTTCAACTTATAGCAAAAATTATTTTTGTTAGTCCCTAAGTGCATGACCTTATACTTTGTACTATTAAATTTCATCCCATTTCTATTACTCCAGTTTTTAAGGTCATCCATATGTATTGCCATATGTGTTGGCAATATCTCCCAATTTTATTAGCACACTCCCACTTTTAGTGCTAAGGTCAGTAATAGAAATATTAAATAAGATTGGTCCAAAGACTGATCCCCGAGGAACTCCACAAGTAACCTCCCTCCAACCTGACAGTTCACCTTTCAGTATGGTCCACTGTAGTCTCCCCTTTAACCAGATCCTTATCCATCCATCCAGATCCTTATCCATCCATATTAATCCCCTCTTCTCCAATTTAACTAATAATTTCCCATGTGGAACTATATCAAATGCCTTACTGAAATCCAGGTAGATTAGATCTACTGCATTTCCTTTGTCTAAAAAAATCAGTTATCTTCTCAAAGAAGGAGATCAAGTTGGTCTGGCACAATCTACCTATTGTAAAACCATGTTGTATTTTATTCCAATTACTGTTTACCTCTATGTCCTTAACTACTTTCTCTTTCAAAATTTGTTCCAAGACCATGCATACAATTGAGGTCAAACTAGCAGGCCTGTAGTTTCCCAGATCACTTACCCCCCTTTATTAGGAATTCTCCAGTCATAGGATATGACCCTCAAGTTTTCAGATTCATTAAAAATCCTTGCTATTGGGCTTGCAATTTCATGTGCCAGTTCCACTAATATTCTTGGATGGACAATATCTGATTTTTATCTGATAATCCCATTAAATTGTATGAGTTTGACTTCCACCTCAGATGTGGTAATTTCTACTTCCATATCCGCATTCACATTAGCCACCTTGCCGCTACCCACCCCCCACCCCCAGCCAGCTCTTCATTAGCCTTATTAAAAACTAGGCAAGGTATTGGGCCATTCCTACATTATCTTTTATTTCCACCACATCCTCAGTGCTTAGTGGTCCCACTTCTTTCCTTGTTTTCTTTTTATTTATATATAACCTTTTACTATTTGTTTTAATTTCCTTTGCAAGGTCCAACTCTTTGGCTTTTGGCAGTCCCTACACTTTCTGAGCTCCAAGAGGTAGATTTCCTTGCTGATACATCACATCTTCCATTCCTTGTAGGCTTTCTGCATTCTCTTAATCCCCTGTTTGAGATGCTTGCTCATCCAGTTGGTCTGCAACCCTTCCCTATGAACTTTTTCTCCCGTGCTTGGGATGTAGTCTTCAACTCATTTCTGCAACTTTGACTTAAAGTAATTCCAAGCCTTCTTCACATTCAGCTCCTTGAGTTCTTCAGTCCAGTCCACTTCCCTAACTAATTCCTTAATTTTTTTTAAAGTTTGCCCTTTCAAAATCAAGGACTTTAGTTGCAGATCTGTTTTTGTTTATCCTTCCATTTAGTTTAGCTCATTATCAGCTGAACCAAGGTTGTCTCCGACAGCCAGTGCTTCTGTGAAGTCCTCACTACTCACCAGTACAAATCTAAAATGGCATCACCTCTTGTTGGTTCAGCGACTATTTGTCAGTTATCCCATTCAGGAAAATCTGGGCTCTACTATTATTGGTAGCATTTGTCCTCCAATCCATAGTCGGGAAGTTAAAGTCTCATATAATCACACAATTCCCAGGAGTATTTATTTCATTAAAAACATTAAAGAGGTCTCTATCCGTATCCAGATCAGATCCTGTGGGTCTATAACATACTCCAAGCACTTTCCCATGGTAACCTCTAGTAGCTTTCTTCGCCAAAGTGATTTTGGCCCAAACAGACTCTGTCTTATCCATTCTATCACTTCTAATTTCTTTACAGTCTACCTCATCATTAATATACAGTGCTACGCCACCACCTTTGCCTTTATTTCTGTCTTTCCTTAACAGCACATACCCTTTAACACCTGTAGTCCAGTCATGACTATTACTCCACCATGTTTCTCTTATCCCTATAATATCTGGTTTCACTTCTTGCACCAGTAGTTCTAGTTACTCCATTTTGTTGCCCAGAGCTGGTTTTAAGTCCCTTAATGCTGCTTTGGCTATGCAAAGGGAACTTCTCATGGGGCTGAATATCTGTCCCTTCCTATTTATAAAGTACATATTGTATTTTAAATGGTTGTTCTATGCTTGCTGCTCTATTATAATATAAAAAGAACAGGAGTACTTGTGGCACCTTAGAAACTAACAAATTTTTTAGTCTCTAAGGTGCCACAAGTACTCCTGTTCTTTTTGCAGATACAGACTAACACGGCTGCTACTCTGAACCCTATTATAATATAAATATCTTTGAACATTAATTTTAATTTTAAACTGCTGCTGTTGTCACCAGTTTAATTATTTCTAACACATTGCAAGTGAAGAGATACCTGAGAAGGTGCAGAGATCTGGAAAGTTTATTTTCATGTATTCGTGGCTATTTTTTTAAATATAACTGTGAATCAATTTCATAGCAACTTGCAGCATCCACTAAATAGCCACATGACTATGTTATGTTCTAGCACTTTGGAATTTCAATTTTTGGGCTTTTAGCAATTTGACAGCTTGAACAAACAACCTTAAACTGGTCTTAGAAGCCCCTTCTCCTTTAAATAAAACTCAGCTCTCATATGGTATTTGGATTGTTTTGACTGTTAAACAATTCCAAATGCAAAACCCACTCATCACAAATGTGTTGAAAGAAAATATTCCAATAGTGCAGCATACTTTTCTGAATATAATAGAGTGGCAGTCTTCAATCAACTATGCTGTCTTTCCAGAAAAAGAAAATGAAATCGTAAGTGCCATATGCATTCCTGAATGATTTATCCACATTCAAAGAACTAAGTTTTTGTGACTGATTATAATTGGACATTTGAACAGCTACAGATAACTGGTTTCTTTTGCATTTCAGTATGATATATAAAAATGTTCCATGCTATGGTCTTGTATTTACACATCTGTTCAGCACTTGCCTACAATTACTTAGTTGGTTTTTATTATTGCACTTGTCACCATATTAAAGTAGCTATACATTTAAATTGATTGTAATTGCAAAGTTCCTGAAAAGCTTGGTTTCTGCAAGTATTTAATTAAACTGATATCCTAAATTTAAAATAATTATGTAACTATATTCCAGTAAAATAACACATGCAAGTCTCTCTCCATGTAGAAATCGGGTATTTTGCTTAATTCATACAACATGTGGATTAATATTGCACAATTAAAGGTCAATTTCTACTAGAAAAGGAGGGATAATTAACTTCACTATTTAGAAACCTGACATTTTCAATTAAGCAAGCAATTTATCATAAACTACATAAATCAGGTTATCAAGGAGCATCTTAATAATGCTTATAATAAATAGATATAATGAAAGATAGGTCTGTTTCCTCATGTGGTATGGGTCAGGTTATGTCAGTGGTTTCCATGTAAACTCTTTCCTTTCTAGGTCTACAGTTCAAATCTAGCACAGATCAGTAGCAACAGAAAGTTATTACCATCTGATAGCTGTTTGGAGGCCTGTGAAGTGAGTGACTAGTTTCATCGTGTCATAAACAGATAGTTAAGGGTTAATGTCTCTTTTGCCTGTAAAGGGTTAACAAACAGGGAACCAAACACCTGACCAGGGGACCAATCAGGAGACAAGATACTTTCAAATCTCGGTGGAGGGAAGCCTTTGTTTGTGTTTTTTGGGTTTGGCTTTGTTCTCTCTGGGTCCTGGAAGGGACTAGACGTGCAACCAGGTTTCTTGCCAATCTCCCTGCTACAGTCTCTTATATATTCAGAATAGTGAGTATTTAGTAAGAAAGGCGGTTATAGTCTTTTGATTGTTTTCTTTATTTGCAAATGTGTAGTTTGCTGGAAGTATTTTAAATTGTATTTCTGCTGGAGGAGGCTTTTTCTCCAGTTTCTATAAGCTGACAGACCCTGTAACTTTTACCATCTAAATTGCAGAGATAACTTTTACTTTTTTTCTTTCTTTTTATTAAAAGTTTTGCTTTTAAGACCTGTCTGATTTTCTCCCCTTGTTGAGGCTCAAGGGAATTGAGTCTGTACTTAACAGGGAAGGAGAAGGGAGGGGAAAAGGGTGGAATCCCTTTGTTTTAGATTCACGGAGCTTGAATCTGTCTCTCTCTCCAGGAGCCCAGGGAGGGAACACCTGGAGGGGAAGAGAAGGGGAAGGAAATGGTTTATTCCCCTGTGTTGTAAGACTCAAGGAATTTGGGTCTGAGGTCCCCAGGGAAGGTTTTTGGGGGGACCGGAGTGCCCCAAAACGCTATATATTTTTGGGTGGTGGCAGTGTATCAGATCTAAGCTGGTAATTAAGCTTAGAGGAATTCATGCTGGTACCCCAATTTTTTGGACTCTAAGGTTCAGATTGGGGAAAGATACTATGACACATCGAGTTCCTATTAAGCAGTTGTCTGCACCATACAAATAAACACTTTTGCAACTGATACTAAATGGCACCTTTATAGGCAGTCTCAGAGGAGAAGGCAAAGCCATAATGGTCTTAGACACTGAATTTCCTCATCTTTTGAGATGATCCATCTAGCTCAGAGCTGTGGCCTACATGCAAGGTAATGTACAGCTGTTAGTATAGCTGGTCAGGAAAGTGAATTTAGAAGTTTTGCCAAAAACTGTCATCCCAATTCAGGCTGCAAAGCTGTAACCTCAAATTTCTGTGGAAGTGAAATTCTGCAATATTTCATGTCAGAAAGACTGAAGTGTGCCCACCTCAGGAATATTTTGGGGTTTCTGAGGAAAAAATATGTTCCTCAGGAGACTGAGCACCCTAGCTCAACAGCAACCTAGCAGATGAGCTATGGAGGAGCCTGGGAGTTTAGGAGCTGGTGCTTCCAGGCTCTGAGCACCTCAGCATCCTGCCAGGTCAGCTACTGAGGAGCCTGGAGAAGTGTGTGGGTAGGTGAACTGGCAGGAAACCAGGCAGGTCTGTCAGAAATCTGCCTGATTTCCTTTAAAAGGTTATTTGATATACTCCTGTGAAATATTTTGTGTTTTGATGCACCAGTATTGGCTGAAGGGAAAACATAGTGTCAGAAATTTGCTAGAGCACCTTTCCCAAATACCAATGTCATTAAATAGATATTCTCTGAACTGCAAAATTACTATCTGGATTTTGAACCTGCATAGTTTGATTATACTAAGATATAGGCTTTTGATTTGGCCCATTATAGGGATAGAGGTCCAGCCTCAGGTTCACTTCCAAACCTCTCAAAGTTCAGAGGTGTTTCTCTCTGGGATTTTGGTTTGAACCCATCTCTAAAATCTATAAAAGCATGATGGTGTCTGGTGGTACAAAGTTTTTATGTCATGAGTTTGGGATAACACAAGCAGGTAGTGATGCCCTATTCAATGTATGGCTGGAATCACAACTCTGACCTCAATCTCAGTGTAGCTGCATGCTACTGCTATAATGATCAGCCATACTGGGTCAACCAAATGTCCATCTAGCCCAGCATCCTGTCTTCTGACAGTGGCCAATGCCAGGTGACCCAGAGGGAATGAACAGAACAGGTAATCACCAAGTGATCCATCCCCTATCACCCATTCCCAACTTCAGGCAAAAAGAGGCTAGGAACATCATCCCTGCCCATCCTGCCTAATAGCTATTGAAGGACCTATCCTCCATGAACTTATGTAGTTATTTTTTTAAACCTTGTTATAGACTTGGCCTTCACAACATCCTCTGGCAAGGAGTTCCACAGGTTGACTGTGGGTTGTGTGAAAAAAAATTCCTTTTGTTTGTTTTAAACTTATTTCAATTGTCATGTAACTTATCATTGTTAGGCTTCAGAGTTGATGCCCACTGAAATTATTATTGTTAGTTATTTAGACCTTGATCTATATGGGAAGACTCCTGCACCTGCATAGAGCCTCTATTAAGTAATGGAGCTTCATGCTGGCACTGTGGATATCATTGCAGGATTGGGGCCTTAGTGTTTAAAAATATTTCTGCAGCGCCATAGCTGTGTACACCGAGGTTAAAGTGAGGGGAAGGGAAGAAATGTAACTCCCCTTCTTATCCCTGACACAGGTAACCAGTGCACCTCTTTGACCCGTGTGGTGAGAACACTTGCTCCGGTTTCTTGCCACTTTAACCCCTGTGTGTATGGTAGACAGTAGAGTGGCTCAGTATTTTTCATTCTAACCTGTTTCGACAACTACAACAACAGGCACAGATTTTGTGGGTTTTTTCCCAAATGTTCTATTTTTTAATGAAGAAATTGAAAACTGAACATCTTTTGGTGTTTTAGTTATCAGATTTTCCCCTTTCCCTCCATTTTCTTTTCAGTGGTAAAAAAGGAAAAGGAGGGGAAGGAAGAAAAAGGAAAAAATTGAGAGAAGGAAAAACCAAGAACTGAAAACTCACAAGCTGAAGGTTTGGGGGATTTTCAGTTTTCAATTTTTTTTCAGCATAAAATAAGCAAATTTCAACATTTTAATGGCGTGTACTTAGCATTTTTCAACCAGCTCTATAGTATGGCATGTTACAGATGAGGACACATGGTCTCAGCTCGGAAAAGTTTATAAGCTAAAGATGATAGGAAGACATAAAATTATGTAAATGGGATTGTTCGGGTAGGCACATATAACACACTGGCCAAGTCATTGATGTTTCCAGCCTAGTGGCTAGCCTTCTTTCCCCCTCAGCTCTCTCTGGCATTCCCTTACATGCAGTCCCTCTGCAGCACTACCCTGACCCCAAGGAGCAAACCAACCATCTTCTTCGACTGTCTTAAGCTGCATTTGACCCCATTACGATCACCATCCACATGTACTCTGCAAATCCATGCAAAGCCCATGACCACACCTCCAAACCCTCTAAACTATGCTCTCTCTCCCCAAGTGTACAGCAATGTACCTCAGTTACCTTTCTGAAAATCCAGAGTCACTTAAGGATATGTCTACACTACAAAGAAAAACCCAGAGCACCAAGTCTCAGAGCCCAGGTCAGTTGACTCGGGCTTGCAGAGCTCAGACTGCAGAATAAAAATAGCAGTGTAGACATTTGGCCTTGGAGCCAGTTTTGAGACCCTTTCCTCTTGCCAAGTTTCAGAGCTCAGATTCCAGCCCGAGCCCAAACATCAACACGATTTTTCCTCCCTCAAGCCAAATCCCATGAACCAAAGTTAGTTGACCTGGGCTTTTAGATTCAGCGCCGTGGGTCTTTACAGCGTAGATATCCCCTGAGTTCCCTTTATGCTCCCCATTAGGCACATAACACATTGTTTACTCACCTGTCAAGCTTGGAATATCTGATCCCTAGTTTTTACATTTGAAAAAAAGAGACTTGCATTGCCTTTTGTACAACCAGTAACAAATATTTTGAATTGCATGGCCAAATTTTCAGTTTGGCAGGGAATGCATATCAAATATATATGCCTTGAAATGAGGAGGGAATTTTCACATATGCCTCGTGATATTTTTTCTGGCATTCCAGTCCACATATTCAAACTATGATAATTTTTCCTATTTCTGTGCTGCCGTATTCTTGTCAGATATCACAGTGTAAACAGTGAAGCAGTTAATCAATCCAGTCCCACTGGAGAGAGAATGAAGGGAAACCTTTGTCATTGTAGAAAACTAGCAGTGATCAAGAACCCTTCCTTCACTTTCTGATGTTAAGAACTGTTTGGAACTGAGTGAATTCGGAAATTATTGTTATAAACATTGCCAAGCTGTCTGGAGTGGCTCACGAACTTCGGTGCCAACTTCAGGAGCAGACTGTTACAAAACAGGGCACAAACTGGTTGTGTGTTCTATAATTAGATTTCACCAAACCAATATCTAGTGTTAACTCCTTAACATGGAGCCACAGATGGTCCTCTGTGGCACTCCGGTCTATCTTGCTACGTGGGCAAGCTTGCCTTTATGCTAGATGGTCCCTTACACACAAAAATCACAACAATATTCAGTTACTCCTAATCCCAAAGGACCGTCACTTACTCCAGGTCAATTGTACCTTAGATTTCTCACCAAAGACAATGCTTGTATCCAATCCTATATTACATTAACTACAAGTTTATTAGCTAGGAAAAATAAATAAGAGAGTTATTTGCAAAGTTAAAGCAGGTAAACATACACACAAAAATGAGTTACAATCTTAGGTTTCAAAAAGTAATAGAAGCTGCTGTAGTTTGCAAGCTTTATATGTCCTTTAGGGCTAAGCAGCTTGGGGATCCCTTGCTTATGCTTAGAAATATTGTCGTTTCCGAAATAGTAATACAGATCCTTCTGGTCAGGGATTTTTGTTCCCTTTCTCCAGACTTCAAAATGTAAAGGGATAAGGGTCTGTGCAGGACCCTCTTCATGAATGTGGGAGGAGCAATAAACAAAGTCTTTTGTCCACTAATTTCCACAATGGTTCATCTATAGACCTTCTTTTGTTGGGCTGGCCATGACACCTCTTGTGGTAAACTAGTATTGTGCTAATGCTTCTCTCCTGACTGTGGGGCTTCCAGTTTCATAGCAAACACTTGTATAATTACTAACTAAACACTTGAATATGACCGTATAGCATGGAATGCAGAGATTATAGGTGAGCTTAATGCATGCAGCAACTCACAAGTATTTCCTAAAGTACAGATACCAAATACATTCTTATAAGCTTAATGTCTAGTTTTAAAATGCTAGCTCACAGGTGAGCCAGAATGGTTTCCAGCTATACATTTGTCAATGTTTAATGAAGCCTGTGCGTGAGCTGGCTCCTGGTCTGCCAGTGTCTACAAACTGAAGCCTTCATTCAGGAAAGCATTGTTATCCAGGACAGCACTTCAGCACCTACTTAATCTTAAACACATTCTTAAAGCACATGCTTAAATGCTCTCCTGATTTGGGCTTTATGGGAGGTATTCATAAAGTGTTGCTTCCACAGGATGACATCCTCTTCCATGCTGCCAAAAGAACTCTTGTCAAGAACCAGAAAAGGACAGAAAGATTTATGTAAGGAAAGAGAAGAATCACATTGCCTTCTTCTGCAATACAGACCATTGAAGTGTAAGATGGCTGTCGTCTGTGGGTGGGAATAGTGGATCCACGTCTTGTCTGTCATTCCAAGTTCAGGCTATTGAGGACTATAGTTCATTTCTTTTGCTGCTTTCACTCAGCACTGCCAGAAAAGCATGATAGCTCATTGTATCCCATACTTCAAGCAGCTCTCATATCAGTCAAATAATCTCTCTGATCAGGTGATTACAGATACTGAAAACTGATGCTATGTTATGTGGAACTGTATAACATAGAAATGTAGAACTGGAAGGAACCTTGATAGGTTATCTAGACAGGACTAAGTATTATCTATGGAATAAGTATTTGTGTGAGTAACAGTGAGCTCTAAGTATACTGTGTCCATATCTGTGTCTCAGGTTCTCTTTTGAGTCCTCATCTGGAGTCTGTATAAGGTTTTTATAGGATAGATAATTGTGTAAGTTCTCATTTTTTCATGCTAACTTCTTCCCTAGAGCAGCCCTGATAGATAAGGAATATTATGCACTGACATAATTCAACCTCATGTACTTGGGATAGTCACAGATTGTGCTTTGTTCAATTATGTGAAAATGGCAATATGCCAATTTCATATAACTTCAGCCAGTCAGAATCAAATGATGTGTCCAATTTAAAATAATGGCAAAATATGGCCTTTCATTGTGCTTGGGTAAGAAACGATCCTCTTTCAATACTACTGTTTCCTTATTGGTACAAGAAAGAAAAGTTAGTGATCAGAACAAGTATGTTCTATCAGTGAGAAATTCACATTCCATATGTTTTCAACATAAATAAAACACGTCTTTTTGCAAATCACACATCCATGCACTTTTTTTACAAATAAGGCTACTGACTTGTATAACTATGATCAGAATTCCAAAAACATTACGGGCTGGATCATACAGCCTGATCAAGTGCTTCTCAGTGCAAGGCCGGAACATGGTGGGGAGGGTGGTAAAGGTAGATTTACACTGCCTTTGCCATTCCTCAACTCTGGGGCTTGTTCAGAGCCAATTTGACCCTGGTGCAGCTAAGAACAATTTCAGGGCTGCTCAAATCTTACTGGCTGCCCTGGCGCAGCAGCTGACGATTGCTGGAGAGCAGTGTTTCTCCTGCTACATCCCGTTCCTCCGGCCAAATCCCCTACACTGAGAGCCAATTAAGCAAACTTTTTGGCCCCTTTGTGCTAATCTAGTGTGTCTGAAAAGCTAACACTATGCTCTTTTTAAAATATTCTAGTAAAATTTATTTAAAAGACAAGAGACGTGTCACTGTGTTGCTTTTTGATAGATAAGTATCTTTTGCACTGAGACAAGAATTATTTGTTGGAGTAATACGAATTCAAAGAGTTAGAGGGCACAGTTTTGGTGTGCAGTGTGCTGGACTAGAAATGCAGTTCATGTGCTTCCTTTTTAAAGAAGATGTATTCTAGTCCTGTGAGATCTGGAAGAATCTTGCCAAGCAACCTTCCTGTTTTTCCCTTTGAAGGAAGGCCTCCTTATTTGCAAACCCAAAGAGAGCTTAATTAAAATGAACAGAGAACTAAAAAGTGGAGGGAAAATAGGGAATCATAAAAATAGGAATGCTAACTCTAGAAAATATAAGATTTCACTGAATGGTCTTGGAACACATTTTTTAAAATAGTAAAACAAAACATTGCTCTGAAACTTGCAGAGTTTTCAGAGTGCAATACTTGAAAAAGTTTGTGATAAAATAATTAGTTTTACTTTTTTCTCAGTAGCCAGTACATAATCCAAGTTGCTCCCCCATATCTCTCATTCCAACACTCTCAAAAATCAGAACCAGGCAGCGAATGTTCAGATGAGGTGATGATGGTGTGGGGGTTCTGAACAAAGATATACCTGCTAACCTCCCTTATCACAGCTGTAGCAGTTGATCATGTGGTTTGGTGCAAATCAGAAAAGAAGAACTCATTGTCTGTTTTTTCATGAGATTATGGGCTACCGAGTGATACCGTGAAGAGAGAAAAAGAGTCTAACTTATCTTTAAAAATCAGTTTAATGTAAACTGTGACTACAAACACAATTAATTATAATTTTACGGTTCTTGCAGAGAAGGCAAGGTTAAGATTTTTGGGTGCCTTTGTGCATTTGTATATCTTAACTGGTTTGATATAAATTTAACTGGTTTAACCTTAAACCTGAATTTACTGGGTTTGCAATGCTTGTTTTGTGGCTAATTGCAACATCTCTGTAATGTTTTTACATTAAACTACTGATGCGTACTCTTCTTAACCTTAATTCCAGGTGAATGTAGCTTTTATCAGGAATACTTACTGCCGGCCGCCTGTTAGAGAGAATTTCTGGTGAAAAGCTCATAGCAACTCTTATTGACTCTGTTTCCATTTCTAAAATCCTCAGAGAATTATATGTTTAAATTAATACGTTCTTGACACAACTTTGTGAAGGGAGCAATAAACTGTCAGCAATTTATCCACACAGCAGAAAACACACTTATGGCCAGATCGTGCTGTATGCTTGCAGGAGTGCACTCAGGATCGTTAAAAGGACCTAAGGAGCCAGTTTCTCCCACCTCTTAGTCAAAGAGGAAAATTTAGCAGCCGGTTGAGTTTCCAGTGTAGTGCTTTCTTAAGTGCTCTGGGGTATCTAGCTAGCAACCTGGCCACAAATCAGAGTAATATGCTGTTTTAGGGACATGTCCAGGGTCCTTGGCTCCCTTTAACAGCAAGCATTGGGAGAGAGGCACATGCATCACTGGGCGAGTGCATTGCTACTATGTCCTCCTGAGCCATATCCTAGTAGGATAATTCCAGCAGCCTCTTTCAGCTACTACCGCTCCACTCCTCCCTACTCCCCAAAGGCTCAGTTAGGGCAGAATTTTGCCCTCAGGGATGGATTTATTATACATTTGTACATCATTTATGTCTGTGGCCATTACGTGCTGCCACAATAGAAATGTTTAATAATAATAATAATTAATAATATAATATAATAGTAAATAATAAAAATCATATTCTGCATGTTTGGATGACTATGAGATTGTATCTAATTATTTGCCTTGACTTGTGATTTTAGAGAAGTAATTGTCAAAAATCCCTTGGTACTGTATGTAACTGCAGTACATCCATAAAATATGTAGACACATTTCAAAATATACATGGAACAGTTCGAAAAGAGTTAAATTTTAATTCCTATATTCTAGGATATATGAACATTTGTAATGTTTGTCCTCAAATTATTTTAATGTTCTAAATCACTGCAGGCATAACAAAAAACAGAGTGTGGGGTTTGGTTTTGTTCTGGTATATAACTGGAGATTTCAGAGCTTATTAAAGGTACCAGGCTGACAGCATTGCAGACTTAAGTTTAGCCTCTCTCAAGGATGAAAGTAACTTAAAGGACTAACCGATATGCTGGAGTCCTGAGATGGGACGTGGCCTCAATTGGAAGAGGTGTGGTCTCAACTGGAAGAAGCAGGGGCTTTCAATATTTAATGGCCCTGGGGCTCTGTCTGTGGCTGGGAGCCCCAGGGCCTTTAAATCACCCCAGATCTCCCAGCTGCCTCTGCAGCTGGGAGGCTCGGGGCTCCCCGCAGCGGCCGGAGCTCCAAGCCCTTTAAATTTCTGTCCAAGCCTGGCTGCCAGGGGTCTGGTGGTGATTTAAAGGGCCTGGGGCTCCCCACAGTGGCTGGAGCCCTGGGCCCTTTAAATCACCGCTAGGGAAGCCAGTCCAGTCTGTATCGACTTACTTTCACCTCTGGCCTCTCTATATCCATAGACAAGTACATCATGGGTCTTGACAGTGCAACCTTGCCTGCACACCTTAATCCAGGGGTAGGCAGCCTATGGCACGTATACCAAAGGTGGCACGCAGGCTGATTTTCAGTGGCACTCACACTGCCTGGATCCTGGCCACGGGTCCGAGGGGCTCTGCATTTTAATTTAATTTTAAATGAAGCTTCTTAAACATTTTAAAAACTTTATTTCCTTTACCTACAACAATAGTTTAGTTGTATATTTAAGACTTACAGAAAGAGACCTTCTAAAAACGTTAAAATGTATTACTGGCACATGAAACCTTAAATTAGAGTGACTAAATGAAGACTCAGCACACCACTTCTGAAAGGTCATTGACCCCTGCCTTAACCTATGTGCCTCAGCCTTAAACTAGCAGCACCACCTCTTATGGTGAGAAGATTGTTTAGTTTCTATGCCCATTTTGGGCCTAGTTTTGCACCATTGAAGTCAATTGGAATTCAGGCATTTACTTCAGTAGGTGCAGGATCCAGTTCTTAATCCTTGGCTTCGCTAGTGAGACTGCCTTCAAAACTGAGCACTGTATTTCCATGAGTTGTCTGAGACCTCTTGTCTAAGGATGAAATTCACCCTGTGCCAAGATCCTGCACAAGGTCTATATATCACTTAAGTCACACTTAAGCCCTCAAAATACATACGCATAGACCAGGGATCGGCAATGTTTGGCACACAGCTCGCCAGGGTAAGCCCCCTGGGCAGCTCGGGCTGATTTGTTTACCTGCTGCATCCACAAGTTTGGCCGATCACAACTCCCACTGGCCACGGTTTGCTGCTGCAGGCCAATGAGGGCTGAGAGAAACCACGGCCAGCACATCCCTCAGCCCGCCACCTCCCGCAGCTTCCATTGGCCTGGAGCGGCGAACTGCAGCCAGTGGGAGCCACGATTGGCCGAACCTACGAATGCAGCAGGTAAACAAACCGGCTCGACCTGCCAAGGGGCTTACCCTGGCAGGCCATGGGCCAAAGGTTGCCGATCCCTGTCATAGACCTTCTCTGCCAGAGTGATTTTTATCCTAAAAACTGGACTGAGACATGTAGGCTACTGCTTACCCACCAATTATTAACCATTTTAGATCATTGTTAACCCGGCTTGATTCAAACCAGTAACCTCGAGGTGAAAATCTCCTGATATCATTAGCAATTCCCAGAGAGAGCTAGCCCCTCAAGCAAAAGAAACTTTGCCACTGTTGAGTTTTTGTGCAGGCGGTATACTTAACATGGTTTCTACTGCAATCCACGAGCCTTGTTAGTACTTAGAAACATTATTTGTATGAGAAATGCCAGACCTAGCAATTTGGTGATATAATATACCAATAAAGCAGATTTTCTGTAATGTTCAATGGGAAAGAATTTTTATTTAATGTATTTTTCTTAAAGGCAAAGACACTGTATCACCCATAATAAATCATTCTTGACATTCATTAATGACTCTGTTATCCATTTCCACCATCTCTGTTTCTAAACTATGGAAACAAGCTTTGCAGATTAGTATTAGGCAGCTGAACACTGCAGTTTTCAACCTGTGAGTCCAAAGGATTTTGTTCCATTTCCAAAAACTAAAAATAGTTTTCTAGCAACAAAATACAAGAGGCTGGATTTTTTAATAAACTTTAAACATATACACACACTTTCCTTTTTGATTTTCTATGTGTGTGTCAAAGTTAATCATCAATGTTGTGGCACTTAGTACTTTTTGCTATAGAAATGACTGCCAAATGAATGGTTTATACTGGAATATCTCATTATTTATAGAAGTATGCTACAATGTGAACATTTAATGCAGTCCTCATTCCAAACTCATGACAAGTCATTTTGACACCTTTAAGAAATGTTTCACATATGGTAAGATGCAGCATTTCTAAACTGTAAAAGAAAAATACACAAGACAAATTAAAATGGATTTTAATCACTCAAAGGAAACACTTGAAGTTGAGTTTGTGATAATACATCTTAGCCACTTAATGTTACCAGTTTCTTAAACAGTGTAGCAATTTTAATAACGGATAACTCTTTAGGGAGGATAGGTGCGACAGAAGTTTAGGGTATTGGCTCTTTTTGGCTTTGCAGATCTGGGCTAAAATTTTGAATGCATTAGTGGAAATTACTTTTTGGGTTGCTAAGTGGAAGCTTTCATCTGAGCCCATAGAAGATGTTTCGGTATATCACAAAGCTGCACAGAATTGGTCATGAGGAGAGCCTTGGAACAGTAGTGGGTGTTGTAAGACAGGTGCCTGGGCACATCTGCTCTCCCTAAGCTTGGCTGTTGCAGTTTTTAGCTTCTCATTTCATGAAGACAAAATTTTCCAGTTCCTCCAACATCCCACAAAAAATTGAAGCTCTGGCTAAAGTACATCAGTGGCATAAGACATTTGAATGAAATCATACTAGTTTTGAAACAGAGCCGCATGGAACGTAACTCCACAGATCTGATTTACTAATTATGCTAGGGTTGTCTTAAGAATATGGTTTCAAAGTAAACCAGACACTTTAAGCATTTTTATACTAAGGGCAGCTCCAAGTCAGGAAGTCTGGATCTGAAACAGTGTCTGCACTTTCCAGAGTATGGCGTATTCATATTTAGTGTTCTGCTTTAGCCCATTATGAGTTTGATCCTGCAGGTCTTTACGCTGTGCACAGCAAGAAGTGCAAAGTGGTGCATCAGTGCAAGTGCAAGAGGAGGCTACCCTTGGGCACAGGTAGGGGTAAGCATTAGGCACAGCTCTTCATGTGGAGTGGGTATAAGTCTAAAAACCTCTGCATGCCTCTCCTATAGTAAAGCAGAGATGGAGTGTGGGAGGAGACCCAGCGTGTCTGAGAAATGGATTTAAATGCAATCCTCAGCATGCAAATCAGGCTCACAATTACATGATTCCCTTGTTTAGCCATACCCCTGCAACTAGGCCAGAAACTGTAGAGCACAGCTCTTATTAATGCAGGATTGTGTTCCCCTGCATCACTTTTTACCTTATGCATATGTAGTGTGTACAGCACTCTCCATCTTTGCAGTGCAGGACCTACCTGCAAAGAGAGATTTAAACCATGAAGTTTAGATCCAAGTCTGGAGAGGCATTTTTCCAAAGGGCAAGGTGAGGATGGCATCTGGAATCCTGCTGTATGTCCCTTTACTTTACACAGAAAGAGGATTTCACTGCCAAAGGAAGATATAGAAGAAATACAAAAAAGAAAAATTGCCACCAAAATATGGATTTTAAAGAGCTACTTTAATTCTGTTACTAAAAATGGGTTTTATTTTCATTTTAAACAACCCTTGACAAACTTACTTGAAGACCATAGAACTTATTCAGTCAATGTCAGTATTAATATTATTAATAATTACAAGTTTAATATTTAATATGTGTATTAGAGCACCAGTCAGGGCCTCATTGTACTAGGTACGGTACATCTGGCCCACAGAGCTTGCAAGCTAAGTAAGTGCCGGCATAAGCAGGTGAAACTCCACTAAGGCCAAGGGAGTTGCTTATGCAAGGCCTGGTATTGTAAGAACATAAGAATGGCCTTATTGGGTCAGACCAATGGTCCATTTAACCCAGTATATTGTCTTCCGACAGTGGCCAATGCCAGATACTTCAAAGGGAATAAACAGAACATGGCAATCACGAAGAGATCTGTTATTCAGTCCCAGCATCTGGCAGTCAGAGGCTTAGGGACACTCAGACCATGGTTAATATCTGTTGATGGACCTATCCTCCATGAACGTATCAAATTCTTTTTTGAATCCTGTTATACTTTTGGCCTTCACAACATCCTCTGGCAATGAGTTTCACAGGTTGACTGTGTATTGTATGAAGAAGTACTTCCTTTTGTTTGTTTTAAATTTTCTGCCTATTAATTTCATTGGGTCACCACTAGTTCTTGCGTTATGTGAAGGAGTAAATAACGCTTCCTTATTCTCTTTCTTCATACCAGTCATGATTTTATAGACCTCTATCATATCCCTGTTTTGTCACCTCTTTTCCAAGATGAATACACCCAATCTCTTTAATCTTTCCTCATATGGAAGCTGTTCCATACCCTTAATCATTTTTGTTGCCATTCCCTGTACCAACTCCACCAGTGCCAGTCCCAAGCCAGGAACAAAAAGGAAGCGGGTTGGTCGATGGGGTGGCTTCCCATCACCATAAAAAAAAAAAGTTCTAGCTACAGAAACTACTCAAGTAAACCAAGAATCACGGCCTGAAGAGGATGGAATCTGTTCCATACCTTTAATAATTGTTGTTGCCCTTCTTCGTATCTTTTCCATTTCTTATTAGGGTGACCATATTTCCCAAAAGGGAAAATGAGACACTGCCTGGGGCTACCCTGAGGGCCTCTGCTCCGGCCGCTCACCCTCCCTGCCCGCATGGGGCCATCCCAGCTGCTCACCCAAGCCCTCCTTCCCCCGGCACATTCCTTCCTGCCCCAGTAGAGGTTGCACTCCACTTTTTTTTGCCAAAACTGGGTATTTGTCTCATGTGTTTTTGCCAGCTGATCATCAGCTGGCAAAAGCAAATAGGACAAATGCTCAGTTTTGCCAAAAAAGTTGGGATGGCCATGACTGGGCTTAAAAAAGGGACTGTCCCAGCCAAAAGGGGGCACGTGGTCTCCCTATTTCTAATGTATTGTTTTTGAGACAGTGCAACCAGAACCACTTGCAGTATTCAAAGTGTGGATGTACCATGCTTTCATATAGTGGCGTTATGGTGTTTTTCTGTCGTATTACCTATTTCTTTCCTAATGGTTCCAAACATTCTGTTGGCTTTTTTGACTCTCGCTTCACATTAAATGGATATTTTCAGAGAACTATCCACAATGACTCCAAGATCTATTTCTTGAGTGGTAACAGCTCATTTTAGGCCTCATCATTTTGTATGACTCATTGTGATTTTGATTTCCAGTGTGCATTGCTTTGTATTTAACATCACTGAATTTCATCTGCCATTTTGTTGCCCAGAGGCAGATTTACAGTGAAACATAGGGTGCCCTGGCACAGGGCCCCCCAATGACGTGGCCCCAGGACTGGGCAGCTGTGTGGGCAGAAGCTTGGTCCTGCTGGCTCCTGGGGCTCCTGCTGCAGGCTCCACACCTACCAGCAGCCAAGCTCCCCCGTCCCCTCCCCTTTCCTGCCTCTTCCCCCAATCATGCCTCCTCCTCCTCCCTCCCAGCACTTCCCCCGCTGTCAAACAGCTGTTTGCCGATGCTCAGGTCGCTCCGAGGGAGTGGCGGAGCCACAGCGCGCTCAGGGGGGGAGGCAGAGAAGAGGCAGGGGCAGGGCCTTGGGGAAGGGGGTGGAATCAGGGCAGGGCAGGGCTGAGCAAAGGCAGGGCTCCTGCACTCCCGCTACACATACCTCCCTCAGCCCCCTGCCATGAGCCGCTCAGGGCAGGGGGTTGGGAGGGGGTAAGGGACTGGGAGTATCCCAATGGTCCCAGCCCTGACTCCTGCACCCCCCACACATCCCCACCCCCACTTTGAGCACCAAATGGGAATTGCTCCAGGTAAGCGCTCTGCACCCCAGCCTACACTCCTGCCCCAGCCCTGAGCCCCCTCCTGCACCCTAACTCCCAGACAGACTCTGCACCACAACCCTCAGCCAACTCCTGCACCCTAAAGTCCTCCTAGACCTGCACCTCCAACCCTGAGCCACCTCCAACACCCAAAGTCCTGGCCAGACCCCGCACCCCAACTTTTTTTTACATTTTTTTTAATAAAGCACTCTTATCCAAAACACTTTACAATAGTTAGCTAACGGTACGAACAATATTTTGAAAGATCATTAAGTGATACACCAAGACCCTCCACAGTTTTCAAGTGGTCTGTGGAAAAATAAGTTAGACTACAAAAATAATCAAGGTACTTCACTTTATTTTCATTTACTTCCTATTACTTTTAGAAGGAGGATGAACTAAAAAAGAATGAAAAATGGATGTGAGGAGGGAGATAAGACAGAATGTTCTTTTTCTTGGCTGGGTCCCAAGGAGAGGCCCCAAAAATGAAGCTGAGCACAGGGCCTCACTAACTCTAAACCCACCACTGTTGTTACCCAGTCACTCAATTTTGTGAGCTCACTGTAACTCTTTGCAGTCTGCTTTGGACTTAACTATCTTGAGTAATTTGGTATCATCTCCAAACTTTGCCACCTCACTGTTTACCCCCTTTTCCAGATCATTTATGAATATGTTCAACAACACTGGTCCCAGTACAGATTCCTGGAGGACATCACTATTTACCTCTCTCCATTCTGAAAACTGCCCATTTATTCCTAGCCTTTGTTTCCTGTTTTTTAACCAGTTACTGATCCATGAGAGGACCTGTCCTCTTATCCCATGACTGCTTACTTTGCTTAAGAGCCTTTGGTGAGGGACCTTGTCAAAGGTTTTCTGAAAGTCCAAGTACATAGTACTTTTGCAAGATGCAAAGAAAGACTGTCTTATCTGAGCCACAAGAAAGAAAGTCATGTATTGATTCACTAATACCATTTCCTACTGCATCTTAGTGTTCTTTGGAGGTCACCCCATCCAGATACTGACCAAACCTGACCCAGCTTAGCTCATATAAATGATGAAAACAACAGATGAAGGCATAATACCTGTAGATTGCTAAGTGCAACTGATTGATTAACTGAAGCTGCTTTGATAACCATTTAATAATTTCTAGAAATGGCAAAGGAGCATTACTAATAATACTAGAAATCACATTGTGTCTGATTTATAAACACTTGGGTCAATCTAAACATATTTTCCAAATAAAGGTTTTTTTTTAAATATACTAATCTTCTGGTTTTATAATTTATCCCTATGAATTCAATGTAAATATCACAGATTCATTTTTTAACATAACTTCAACAGTTTTACAGAAAACACAGGAGAAATGGAAGGACATGCTGATTAAAAATAAAGTGTGGTAAAGTGCTTTGTAATTCCACAAGAGAGATTTAACATAAAAATACCGTTGTGTAAAAAGTTAGCAAGAATCATCAAAGAAATAGTGTAGCTGCCATCTAAAAACACAAGCTATTTGTTTAGAATTGGATGGTAAAATATAGAAGCTTAATGTGGATCACAATTTTTAAATCTTTCAACAACAAAATACAGAAGAGATTAATATATTTTCATTTCAGAGTACTTTGTGTGCAATCTTAAGATAAATGAGACAGTCTGATTGTGTTTGTACCTGTGCCAAATGTCATTGTTAGATATTACTGTTTTGTTTCATCAGCTAGATGAATTTACACGGAGATATTGATCGGATACCTACATTTGAAAATAGAATTGTCAAATTAGTAGATAGTCTTTTTCTATGTGATGAAAGATTTAGATTCTGAATCACTTGCCTTTTGATTCATTAAATGTTGGGTAAGCTCTTTTCATTTTTTATTTAGAATGAACATTCACTGACTCTGTTAGTATGGTAGCCTTATAATAAACTAGCTGGCTGTGGATATTAATGAGTTTTCTTGGAAAAATTTAAACAAAGCAATTTTCATTTTTAACCTCTATTCCCTTCATCTCACTATGACACTTTGCACCAACCTTCCACTCCACCTTCCACTTCTGCACTTTCTGCTACTGAGCTGGGAGAAAGAACTGCAGGTGAGATTTAATATTTGCCATCCTTCCCCACAATAACTGGGCAAGAAGAGAGTAGACATGTCCTTGTGTTTGCTTGTACACTGACTTCAATGGAGCTGAAGGATCTGGCCCTGACTTTCAAACACTAGTAAGGAACGTCTATCTCATTATGAAAAGTATTTTCCCCAGAAATTTGAGGAAAACCACATACTATTACTTTGTAGCTATGTCAGATTACAATGCAGATTAAAAGGGTGGAGTACTTTTAATTAGCCACATGGTCTAGTCTCTTCTTGTGCTCAATCACCCTTTCCAGGAACTTCTTTAGAGAACTGATACACACGGCAGTCCGTAGTTCGAGGAAAGTAACACATGGAATATGAAAAGCTGTTGCTGGAATTCATCAAAAGCAGCTTTCATAATCTGTTTCACTGTCAAAATGTTAGTGTTTAAATATGCCAAGTGAGTTTTAGAATTGATACCTGCAACAAATGCGAAGCACATGGAGTACTAAATTTGTTTCTTCTAACATCCGTAGTTTATCCAGGCCTCAACTGCCCAGGTTAAAGAAGCAGGGCCTTTTCCTGCGTCACATAAAACAAATGGGTTTGGCAGCTTTCCTTTGCTCTGTTTTGTTTGTGAGGCTGGCCAGCAATCCGAGAAGACCAGAAAGTAACGTGATCAGTCAGTGGTCATTTGCCCATGAAAAAATAAATTTTCTCTGAATCACATGAGTAGAAGAGAATATAAGGCATATATATTACTGCGAGACCTTCTATGGCCTGTGTCATGCAGAAGGTCAGACTAGATGATCATAATGGCCCCTCTGGCTTTAAAATCTATAAATATAGGAAAGTCAGGCAGAAGTACCAACCGCCCACTGAAAATCCACTGTGTAAAGATTTTTAAGCTATGGAGTTTAGATCTGGGTTTGAATTTCTGGCCGGGGTCAGTTATAAAACATAGACCCAAGTTTTAGAGTTTGGCCCTGTGTCTGGATATAAACTTCCCAAAAGTTCTGGGATGTTTGGACTGAAGTCTCAATTCAGGGTGATCGTTGGTATTATTGAGTGGTCAAGAGACTGAATCTTTTTCTGAAAAGTTATAATCAAAATTTTGATCTGCCATAAGGAGAGAAAAGTGGTGGCAATATACATTCCTGTACCTTAGTTCACATGCAGCCTTTGGCTTATTTCAGCTGGCAGTTGCACCTGACCTGGCCAGGGATATACAGGAGGTGGATATCCCCCCAAACTGGGCCTGATCCTGCAGGATCCTCAGTGTTTAAATTTCCTGTTCAAATCATTTGGCTTTTCATGGTCAGAAGGCTTCCACAATCAGGTTCTTTTGAGAAAAGGATTGATACTGATATAAGCAGAAATGTCAACAAACTCTTCTTCCCTGGCAGAGAGATCCTGGTCAGTAAAAGTGGACACAGAGTTCATAAATGATCATGAGGAATGGAATTCTTTGGCACTCTCAAGATCAATGTGTTATTCCTAGGGAGAAAGGGGCTCACATTTTTTTATATTTGGATGTGAGTATTTAGTACTCTACATTTGGAAAGTGAGAGCCATTACTGTGTGGGAAGTTGACTCATGGGGAGTATTATTTTGCATACTTTGATATACTTTAACTTTCTACTGGGTAAATAAAGCTGCTTTCTTTGTCTGCCAATACCAGTGTGATATCAGATTAATGTAAAAGGGATATGTCTGTGTGGTAGAAAAGGAATTAAGAAAGAACAAACCTTACTGTAAGGAACTAATTCCTATGAAGATGGCCAATTATGGGCTTATGATGCCCCACTTACATCCTACTGAAGCCCTGTTTTGGTGTGGATAGGTCTTGTGCTGGCCCTCTGCACAAGGGCGAATTTTACACCAAATTTACAAAATAAGCTGATTCTTTGATGAAAGTCTTTCAAAAAGTCTAGCCA
Organism: Gopherus flavomarginatus; assembly: GCF_025201925.1. Classification (NCBI taxonomy): domain Eukaryota; kingdom Metazoa; phylum Chordata; order Testudines; family Testudinidae; genus Gopherus; species Gopherus flavomarginatus. Next base: position 39,090,953 of record NC_066620.1, read on the forward strand.
ATATTTACTCAGCTGATAACCACCACAGATACCAATAGAGGTGGGAAAAGAGCATTATATTGGGAAGCCTTCCCCCAGTCTCTGTTTTCTGGCTCAAAATGTTCAATAACTTCCCAGCTAGAGTCCTGCTGACTTCATTCCCAAGTAGAAGTGCAGGACCAGGCCATATTTAACAAATGATTATATAAAGCCCAGAAAAATAGATATAGGAGGGGAAGTCCAAATTAACTGGCTGAGACGTTGTTGACTTCAATAGGAGTTTTGCTAAGAGTAAAGGCTTGCACACTTGTAACTGTGTACCTTAGTCTTCAGTTTCAGGTTTCTCTGTGATTTTGACTTCCGTCTCCCCACTGTATTCTATGATAATTCACTCAAAAGTCACTGACGATACATTGTCTTGAACACTATCTTTATATACTAGATACAATCAGGTCTAAAAGTGTTCCCAGCTCTTGCTGTTCTTCAGCTGACACCTATACTAAAGCCAATGAAAGGAAACTCCCAATTTTTATTTATATTTGAGCTCTGCCATGTGTCTGTTACAAAGCTGTGAAATCTAAATTGTTAAATCCACTGATTTTAGATGTCTGGCATGATATTAGCTAATATTGGATAGCACCATTCATAAAGCTCAATCTTTCATGAACAAGAAACTCTATTACGCATTGTTATGGCTAATTTGTATGATTTTATGATATTATTTTTTATTAAAATAGCACCATAGTTATGGCAGGTACACTGAAGACAAATGAAAGATATAGGATGAAATTCTAGCCCCACTGAAGTCAGTGGGAGTTTTGCCACTGATTTCAGTGGGGCGAAAATGTCATTCATGGCCTTGTCCCAAAGAGTTTCTAGCCCCAATCCTGCAATCTGATCCATGTGGGTGTACTCTGATGTCTGTGCAGAGTAATCAAAGGGATTCCACAGGGATCCACCCACATGGATCAGATTGCAAGATGAGGGCCTAAAATTAGATGTGATACAACAAATGTTAATCTAATATGGGGGTTTGGAGGAAGGGGAAGGCCATGGAAATCTACAGTAAGGTCATATGGATCCTTTGATTTGTTATGCATGCACACAGGATGATCCTGCTGGTTGTTATAGAAAGCTTTTTTATCTCCGCTTTGTACACAAATGTAAGCTTTTTAGAAGGAAATATTGAGAGTCCTCTACTTAATACAGATTTCATATAACTGTAAATTCTGTGCACATACTTTTAACTTATATGTGCATAATCTATATTTTTTCAAAATTTCTTTGTTGAAGAATTGTGCTAGCTACAGATTATTTCACAGACACGCATCTGTGTGCTAGAATCTGGGTAAGATCTGACTCATGCATGTTTAGCTGTGAATTTCAGATGTGGGCAAAAAAAAAATCCTGTTTTTTGGGGGCCATGTAAGGCAATAGATCAAAACTTTACATTACATACTATTATTCAGCAGCAGTGAATTGGCCATCTTCACCATACAGTGCACAAGAACTGGCTGTTTATTTAGCATGTGGAGTGAAAAATGCCTGCTTCAGCCAACCCTTCATACACTGAGCTGACTAGCCTAATATTGCCACTTCTCTGACGGCTTGAATGATGCTTCTTTCATGTCCAAAGTGACTGAGCAAGGGACATATATCAGGTCTTTATCTGTCAAAATGAGGAAATTAAAAAGAAGATGAATGGACCTGCTGGGGTAGAAGGTCGCTTAATTCTGTCACTAGCTCAACACCGTTGGACTCTTGAGAAAGAATCCTACAGAAGAGAAATAAACATGGGACAAAATCTTGCATTGCCTGGGGACTCTTAGGATACTGTAAGAAAATGATCAGACATAAACTGAGAGGGAAATGTTCATTTTATTGTTCTCAAGAAATTGATTTGTTTAATAGAAGTTAATACTAATAATGAATTACTTAATATCACTTGTCTGCCTAAAATGCCTGCTTGGTATTGAAAGCAAAACTGTTTGTGCAACTGTTCAAGAACAGTTCATCCTTGTGAAAATATTACCCCTGTAATGCTGCCAAGATCAGTGTCTATGTAGCTTATCTGCCACAAAATGTGCCAGCTGCTTAATTTAAAGATGCCTGAGGGAGGTTTTGACTTGAGTGCTATCAAAAGAATTTTAAGTTTTACTTTCATAAGTTCCCCGTGCTTGTTCTTTCATGCCAAATCCTCTGTTTCCCCTGCCTCCCATCTTCTCTACTATCTTGGAAATTGTGTATCCTTCTCCAGCTCCAACTTGCCTCAGGTCTTGATCCAAAGCCTGTTAAAACAATGGGATTCTCTTCACTAACTTCAGTGGGCTTTGGATCAGGCCTAGCTTCACAGCTAGGACTTTTGGCAGAAGAGAGTAGCTTCTGGAATCCCACCTCTTCCCTTTTACATTCCTCCACAATCACACTTAAAGGTGACTTGTGTGATTTTCCTTCCAGGTGAAGAAGACGGGACAAATTCCTTCTTGGACCCATGACTGATGGCTAGCCTGAAGTGATAGCAAGGAAAACAAGTGTAATGTACATGAACTGATTTTGTGTAAGAGTGAGGCTTTTCTCAACTCTCTTCATATTGTACTTTGCTGGGGGTTTAATTTGTCCATGAGCAGAGCCCTTAAGCTGAAGGATCAGTGCTTCTAGGGACGCCATTACTGTTATCTGAGTGCCTCACAATCTTTAAAGTATTTATCCTCACCAGGTAAGGTTACGGAAATGCTATAATCCCCAATTTACAGATGGGGAACTGAAGCCCACACTGATAAGTGACTTGCCCAGGGTCACGCAGGGAATTTGAAGTAGAGTGGGGAACTGAACCCGATCTCCCAAATCCTATTCTCTACACCATTATCTCTCTCCTCTCTTCTCAGTCCCCTTGGACCAAATCCTAGCCCATGATTTGGCCTCTTCACAGCACCCTGAGATCTCTGGAGCACAGAGATGTTTAATAAAGTAAATTCACCCTCCTTCCCACCTTGAGGAAGCTTTGGCATAGCTGAGGATTTTATAGATTTTTAAGGCCAGAGGGATCATTATGATCCTCTGGGTCTGACCTGCTGCATAACACAGGATCACTGTCTATTTTTAATCTTAACTCCCACTTTTAAGATGCTTCTGCTCAGCTGTGTATATTTTCAACTTTTTAATTACTCCTTTCTGTCCACTCTTTCTGTCTGTCTTGGCCGTGTAAATTCATGACTTCATCTCAGCTTTCGTTAGCTGAATGTCTCAAAGAAGCACTGCTCTAGGTCAAGAGAACCATCCTCAGACACAGCAGTGGCATATTATTGCCTAGGCCAACAAGGCCTAGGCCTAGGGTGGCAAATTTGCGGGGGCGGCAAATTTATAATAGCAGCATTTTTGTAATTGTGGCATCGGTGACGCTGCGATTCTACCAATCATAACGCGTATTGAAACCACCAATGACGGCGCGATGCCATTTAATAAACATACTCTCCAGAATCCTACATGTTAATAATATGACCGGAAGGAAGAAATTAAGCAGTTCTCAGTTCAAAAAAATATGCTATACCAAAGAAAGAAAGGGAAAATGAAATGATAGCAAAAATGCGCAAAATAGATTCCTTTGTTGTATCAGTTAGTGCTGACAGAGAGTCAGAAAAAATAGTTGAAAGTAGTAGTGAAGTAAAAAATGAAAATATTAGTATTGATAAAAAAATATTGATGTTTAATAAGTTCATATGGGGCCGAGGGTGGCAATTATTTCAAGGCTTAAGGGCGGCAACATCATTAATCCACCACTGAGACACAGCTCTCTCTTCTTGACTCAGACCCCTCCCTCCCCAATTTGCATCTTCAGTCTAGAACTTTGACATCATATTTGAACCTGAACTTACTTCCCTCTCCTACCGCCCCTGCGCATGTTAATGCACCTACAATGCCACAGCCTCCATGTAGGCCACTTGCTCAGCTCTGCCTTTGTCTTCACTTCCTCTCACCTTGAATATTGCAACTTTCTTCTCTATGATCTCTAAGTCCTTGTTCCCCATAATCCTTCAACACGTGTCGAATGCTGCTGCCTGCCTGCATCGTCCCACTTACATATAAATATGAACATGTTGACCTTATCTATAAACAACTGTATTAATTTCAGGATCCAAGTCAAAATTACCCTCTTGCTTTGTAAAATCCTTCATGGACTCCCTCTTACTCTTGCTCATGGTCACAGCATCTGTACTTTCCTTCCAGGAGTGAATAAAACTTCATATCTGAGTAATTACTCAGGATCAAGGTTTGCAGTCTGTTGTATTATTGTGCTATATGTTATTCTGTAACTTTGCTCTTTGTTTGGGATCAGTTTGGAATAAAAAAAGAATCAATCTCAGTTTCTTCCCTAGAAACTCAAACTGAATGAAAGTTGATCGTTTAAAAGTTCACTATTTTTTTTTAATCACAAACCTCTTTGAGACTGGATGGGAATGCACTATTCAATTAACATAACTGTCAGGGTAGTAAATTAATCACCAGTCCCCCACCAAAGAAAAAGGGGGGTTGTGGACCCACCCGGGAGTTTTGAACTGAATGGGTGGAGGGGTTTTGCAGAGGGGTGTGAGTGTGTGTGTGTGTATGTGTTTTGTGTGTTCTGCCTTCAGACACACACATTGCACTGCATTCATACATAGAGAGGAAGACAGTCAAAAAACAAGAAAACCAAGCAGCAGCTTGTAAGCACAGTATGACTCTGAAAAAAGCTAGAGAGAGCTTATGGATCTGGTGCTGGCTAAAGAGGGATGAAGCTCTAATCTAAGAAACTGCTCCTTTTGTTCTCGGTTCCTCCTGTATATTGATATAATGAGGGGGTGTGGCCTCCCTCCCAGATGGATGGAGGGACAGCTGCGACTGCCTCTGGTGGGCAGAGCCAGGACACCCATGCAGGGCCGGCTCCAGGGGTTTTGCCGCCCCAAGAAGCCAAAAAAAAAAAAAATCCGTGATCGTGATCTGCGGCAATTCAGCGGGAGGTCCTTCGCTCCGAGCAGGAGTGAGGGACCCTCCACAGAATTGCCGCCAAATACCTGGAAGTGCCGCCCCGCTCCGGAGTTGCTGCCCCAAGCACCTGCTTTATAAGTTGGTGCCTAGAGCTGGCCCTGCACCCATGCCATCCCCACCAGAAGCAGAGGAGTGGGACAGGAACCAGAAGTATAAAAGGCCGGCCCTCCAGCTAGGTTGGAGAGGAGCCACCAGAGGACAAGGCCGTCTCTCACCCGCTGCTGTAGCTGGGACCCAACAGCAACCTCTGCAGCATGTGAGATCTGATGGGACTGCCAGAGCTGCTGGTTGCTGGAGATACTGAGGAGTTGCTGGATCTGCTGTTAGCTGTTTATCCCAGTGAGTTAAATGACAACCCCAGGACCCAGGTACTCCCCCTCAAATGGAAGTGTAGGAAGTAGCCCAGGGGAGGCGAATATAGTTTGACTGTGTTGCTGACTGACAGCCGGCCAGTGTGTTGCAGCCCGATTTCCCACTCTGACCACTGTTAGGGCCCTGGGCTGTGATGCGGTGCAGTCAGGTGGGCCCATGTCCCCCTACCCCTGCCATCCCACCTGCTAGGTAGCAGTCTCCCCACCATAGACCAAGAGGCCTGCATTTGTTGGAGCTGCTACACTGTCACAGTCCCCCAGAACCCTGACTGTTTGCTGGCCTGCCCTGTCTGAGGGCCTGGACTTCCAGACTTTGCTGCCTTGTCCTGTTTGAGGGCCTAGCATGTAGACTCACTATTGCTCTGTCCTGACTATGGGCCAGAGCTTCCTGACTTTGGTGCCCTGTCTGTGGGCCTGGGCTAATAGACTTGTTACTGCACTGTCCTGAATACTGGCCAGAGCCTCCTAACTGCTTCTTGCTCCGCCTTGTCTGAGGGCCGGGGCTTATAAACATCTACCCTGATTGTCAGCTGGAGCCCTCTATCTCTTTGGTGCCTCTCCCGGTCAGAGGACCCAGGCTCATAGACTCAGTACTGTGTTACCCCGCTGAGTGGCGGAGACCCCAATGCTAATTCCCCCCTGAACTGTGCTCTTCCGGAGGACTTGTAGCAAGGGAACGTGGCCTCCCTCCCAGACAGACAGCCACGACTGCCTTACAATGGAGAAGCAGGACTTGGAACATGCCTTGTAAATAAACAAGATTACATCAAAGAGAATACCAGCCTCCATCAATTTCTACCCCCAACTGGAACATCCCCTGGGCCCTGAACTTTGACTATCCATTTAGGTCCAAAGGGGGCAACAATGTGCTCCTCAGCACTTCCTCTCCACTTCCAGAAGGGACCAGAAGTGGAAGAACTAAATACCATGAAACTTAATAGTACTTCCCACTTCTCCAGTGCTGACAACCCAAGGCCTTAAAGCATTTTGCAAATAATGAATCCTCAAAAAATCCCTTTGAGGTCAGTAAGTATTATCCTTATTTTACAGGTGGGAAAACTGATGGTGTGGCTATATGACGAGTTAGTGTGCAGCAAACTGGGGTGTTAATCTACAGCGCTACAGTTTGTCATGCACTAACTGTCCATGTGGAGCCTGCTGTTGGCCCAAAAAGTCCCTAGAATGCTTTGACATACTGTGCACTGGGGAACTTCTAAATGCAGCAGCAAGATCCACATGGACAGCTAGTGCGTGGCAAGTTGTAGTGCTGTAGAAGTTCCCCAGTGCACAGCAGGTCAAAGAGCACTAGGGACTTTTCGTGCACAGCAGCAGAGTCCACATGGACAGTTTATGAGTGACATGCTGGAGCACTGCAGAGTTAGATTTACACCCCAACTTGCTGCTCACTAACTCATCGTATAGACAAGCCCTTAGTCAAGGGAGATTAGTGACTTACCTAAGGTCACTCAGCTGTTAGCTCTTAGGAAAGCATGGGTGGTAGTTTGAGATTATAGCATGAGCACATTAGCTGGATTTTCTGCTAAAATAACCTGCGGTGAAATAATTAACAATGTTCGTATTTACATGGTTAATATATTAATATTTCATTTAATCTTTTTGTTTCAGTGTTATAGAACCACTGGGATGAATGGAGCAGTTCATTTCTCTCAGCTATTGATTCAGGCTATTTGCAGTATCAGGAATACAATGCTGCATCAGATACAACTCTAAGGACCAATTCCTGCAAAGTGAAACCTGAGAGGTGAACTACTCACAGCCTTGTTACATCATGCCCGACAAGCCCTATTGAGAACAGGGCTATAACCTGTGACTAAAAGAAAAAAAAGGTGAAAGGTGAAAGTTACCTAGAATGTAGTTGTTATCTATCAAATGTGTATAAATTACATAGCTTTCCTAGGTATTAAACCTCAATAAACCCTATGTAATAAACATCAAGACTTCAATTGTAGCTGATTCAAGAATATCAGCTTCAGAAAGATGTGAGGAAGGTCAAATGAAGGAGACAAACTCAACCTAAGAAAGAGACAATTGAAGTACTTTGTGCTTATTTACAAAGGGAAAGTATACAATATTGTCAAAAATTGCACAAACTGCAAATGTCAAAATAGAAAGTGGATCAGCTCTGAACTACTGCTTGCTTTCATGCATCTTTTCTCTAAATCTTAGCCAGATCATTGTAGTGCATGACAACTAAACTGTGTAAACATCCCCTAACTTTCTTAAAGAAATCCATCAAATCTAAAATCTTTCTCATCTTGAATAAGCAGAAGAATTTTTCTTCTTCTAATTTTTTCTCAAGTTCTTTTATACGTAGCATGGGGGAGGGGATGAATCATTGTGATTTAATCATTTTTTACCCCGATGGACAACTTGTAAAAAAGTGTTCAGAAAGAAGAAAAAGAGATGAAGGGTGAAACTAGACCTTATATGTAGTGTTCTTGTTCATTGGGGAAGGGGTTTGTTTTGCATTTTAATTTGTATCAGTCCTATAGAATTGTAATGGCTTGCATGTTTGTGGAAATACTAAACCCAGAATTCTGCATCAGAACTTATGAAGACTCAGTTTACAGTGAAATGAACTATTTCCACATGTCTGCAGTGTGCTTCAGGTCCTGATCCTGCAAGTACCATGTGAGTAAACTCTTGCACAGAGCTAGTTGCAAGACTGGGACCTGAGTTATCTTAGAACATGATGAACCTCCTCAGCTCTCACTTGGAATTTTATGCATGGATGGGTAATAGGACTGGCCTCCAAAAAGCCATTGTGCATCATTATAGCAAGGATAGGTGATATCAGCTCTGCTATCCTTTTTGTAAGTCTTATTGGATTATTATTTGGATTATTTTTCTTTGAACAAAAGGACACTGCTTTTTCATAATAAAGTTAAATTTCAAGTCTCTGTAATGGTATTCATTGGTTTTTAAGCTGTTATGACATTTAATTATTTTCTCTTGAAGAATATGGCAGAACTGGGAAGAAGGTTTGTTTTCACTATCATGACACTCACTAGGGTGACCAGATGTCCCGATTTTATAGGGACAGTCCCAATTTCTGGATCTTTTTCTCATGTAGGCTCCTATTACACCCACACACACACACACACACACACACCTTGTCCTGATTTTTCACACTTGCTGTCTGGTCACCCTAACACTCACTGACATTCAGTCCAGGATCCTCATAGGCCCCAGTCCTTTAACGGGACTCACACAAATGGTCTCCATACTTACGCATGCCTGGGCCCCACTGCAGGATTAGAGCTAGGGTGAGTATTGCTTATTTGTTTATTTTGTCCAGAGGAGCAGAAACTGCCACTGACATCCACAGGAACAAGCTATACGTTTCTCAGCTTCTTTCCATTTTCCACATCAGCCACCAGACTGAGACAAGGTAAGTGGTAGTATCCCTGGAGATTCTGATCTGGAGAGCTTGTGTGGCTCATCAGGAAGGTAAGTGGAAACATGCAGCATAGCAAGCCATGCAGCTCAGCATTTTGGACTGCTGAGAAACAATAGCCAAAATGCACCACGCTTGCCTGCACGCAGCTTGCAGCTGCCAATGTCAAAACAAGGTGGAACTCAACATTATTGTTGTTGTTATTTATTATATTATTTTGTTTTTTATTATTTTGTATTACTATTGTCTTATTTAAAGATGGCCACTTTGGTAATATTTCTTCTTTTTGAAGTGAATGAGAGGAATGAGAGTGCTCCTACTGATGTATTACTATTAGTAGTAGTAGTATAAATATTTGATTTTTTCAAAAACACAAATGGTAGCTAAGCACCTAACAACTCCCATTGGAGGAGGCAGGCACCTAGTTGCCTGCCATTTGGGTCTTGACAATCTCTCTCATATTTGACATACACATACATGCCACTGTACAGATCAATAAAAATGATCTGACCCATATTATTTGCCGTGCCCTATATAAATAATACAGGCAGATTCTCTGGGTGCATCTGCCCACCCACTTGTATTGTAATTTATTCACAGCATATGATTTTCACTTTAAATTTTCAAAGAAAATCAAACTATAACATGCTTTCTTTACAAATAGGAGCCTAAAAGTGGGGCGAGAGAGGAGGGGAGGGTGAATCCTGTTCAGACAGTGATGGATCATTTCACAGAACCATGTTACTAAAAGCCAGACTTGCAGAAATAATCACAGTCCTTGGTAAGGAACCTGATCCAAAACCAGTAGGGATGTAAGCAAATGCAATTCAGTTGACTCTGGTGGAGTCAGACCAGGTTGGAATAAGGCCCATATCTTCTATTTCACATCTTTGTCTCAATCTGTGCTCTCCTTTTTGCACCTAGTATCACCTAAAGCAACATTCTAGCTGTATCTCCTCCCCACATGTTGATGTTAGGAGAGGGGGGAAACAACCTATCTGTGAAATCGCACTGTTGTGAAAGAGTTGTATGACAATCCCTAGATCAGGGGTCAGCAACCTTTCAGCAGTGGTGTGCTGAGTCCAGGGCCACCCAGAGGATTCCGGGGGCCTCGGGCCATCGGCGGCAGGCGGTTCCGGTGGACCTCCCGCAGGCATGCCTGCGGAGGGTCCGCTGGTCCCGCGGCTCCGGTGGAGCATCCGCAGGCACGCCTGCGGGAGGTCCACTGGAGCTGTGGGACCGGCAAGCAGCAGGGGGCCCCCCGAGCGGCGAAATGTCTAGAGCCGGCCCTGTTCGGCAGCGAGGGGCCCTTCCGTTCTGGGACCCACCACTGAAGTGCCCCGAAGATCCGCGGCCGGAGACCCCCCCCCCGGCAAATTACCTCCGAAGCGGGACCCGCTGCCAAAGTGCAGCCCGCTCTTCGGCAGTAATTCGGTGGCGGGGGGCCCCCGCTGCGGGTCTTCGGGGCACTTGGGCAGCGGGTCCCGGAACGGAAGGGCCCCCTGCCGCCGAATTACCGCCAAAGACTGGGTTGCACTTCGGCGGCAGGTCCCGCTTCGGCGGTAATGCGATGGCGGGGGATGCGATGGCTCTCCCACCAGCGAAGACCGGGAGCGGAAGAAGCTCCGGGGCCAGGCCCCACAAGAGTTTTCTGGGGTCCTCGAGCGAGTGAAGGACCCTGCTCCAGGGGCCTTGAAAAACTCTCGTGGGGGCCCCTGTGGAGCCCGGGGCCTGGGGCAAATTGCCCCTCTTGCCCCCCCCCCCCAGGCGGCCCTGGCTGAGTCTTCATTTATTCACTCTAATTTAAGGTTTCCCATGCCAGTCATACATTTTAATGTTTTAGAAGGCCTCTTTCCATAAGTCTATAATATATAACTAAACTATTGTTGTATGTAAAGTAAATAAGGTTTTTTAAATGTTTTAAAAGCTTCATTTAAGATTAAATTAAAATGCAGATCCCCCTCTGGACTGGTGGCCAGGACCCCAGCAGTGTGAGTGCCACTGAAAATCAGCTCGAGTGCCGCATTTGGCACACGTGTCATAGGTTGCCTACCCCTGCCCTAGACAGTGTGCCTATTACTACAACGGTACCCAAACCGGCTGTTATCCAGGTTATTAGGCAGCATCTGCCTGCTGGCGAACCCCTGGTACTCGGCTCATTGTTTTCGTTATGGCATTTTCATCTGGGAAAGAAAAGCGTAAATAGCACAAACCACTGCTTGCGCTGCCTCTTCCTCTGAAGGGGCTCCATAGCAGCAGCTGAGCAGCACTATCCCATTTTCATCATGGAATAGCGAGCCCTCCTCGCCCTGACCTTCCCTGGTAAACACACTTCAAACCAGCTACCCAGACCACTTGGGCACTTGCCTGAACATTATAATATGCACCCCCCGATCACAGTACAGGGAATTTGAAATATACCGAGCAAGACTTCAAAAGTTGTAAGCTCCCAGGGGTTTCTATTCCTAACGTACTCTGAAGTGAAACCCCCCAGCTGCATGAGCCAGAGATGTCGATGTTAAGAAAAACTGCCCTGAATCAGTGAGCGCAGTCAACAATCTTCCTGCTTTCCTCGTCATCTTGGAATAATCAATGGAATTAACTGAGGTCGCGGAAACAGGCTTATGGGTTACTTGTGGGAGGCTGTGAAAATAGGGGGCAGCCATTAAAAGAAACCTGATAGCTATTCATCAACTTGGGGGGAAAACAAGAAAGAGCCTTTGCTCGGGCTCTTACCAACCTTGTCTAGCTCTGATCAAGAAGATCTCTGGAAACAAGAAGTTAACAAACATTGTCAAACGATCCTTGTAGCTGCTTCAGGTTGTCAGTCCTGGAGAAGCCTCCCAGAACCTTAGATTCCCAGCTTCGCTTTCCTGGCGGGTTCCTGCCAATCCCCCGAGGCAGAAAGCGGGCTCTCCTCATTTTAACCATATGTGCTTTTTGTTGTTGTTGTCTTCTCTGTAAGACTGTACACTGCTGGGAGAGAGGCTCCTTCTGCCTTTTATAACCTTAGGAATTTGGTACCGTGCTAATGATGCATGTTTCCTAGAGCTGAGCGTCTGCCTTGAGCCACGGCAGTAGTTTGATTATACACAGTAAGTAGTTGTTGTTTTACTTTATTTAGTACGAGTGCTTTCAGCCAAAGGTGCAGAAGCACAGGGCTTGACTAACTAGCGCCTTTCTAGTTTTTGCCAACCAGCCTAGCTGGCGTAAATTGTGTGGCTGTTCGCTTTTACTCTGGCAAACAGGGCTAAAATAACAAAACGTGAACTCCGCGTGTTCAAGTGTATCCATCTCCTCCCGAAATTGTAAAGGGGCTAATAAAAAGCTAATCAAGAATGACCGCATTAACCTGGGGCGGTCGGGTTTCACTGGGAGCACTGGAGGTTATTCTGGCTTGTGTTCAGAACAGCAAGCCCGAACTCCAGGGGTCTCATTTCAGAGGAGAAGGCGGAGAGAGGAGACACTGCAGCGTCAGTTCAGTGAGGCCACCTTAGCTGGTCACGTTGTATCAGGCCCCACTCTTCACTAATGCATTGTGTTCAGTCAGCCCAGTCAGCCCATTCTGCTGTTAGACAGTTGTGCGCTGGAAAGGATCAGCTGAACTCCTGCACCAGAAACTTACACTCCTTGGGCTAAGGCTCCCCGCGAATTCTAACAATAAAACAATGATTATAATGTACAATGGCAATTCGCTTAAATTGGGAAAACGCCGATCGTGGTCTCATCCTTCTGCAGACCTCCCTCCACCAAGCCCCCCAGAATAACCCAGTTTCACATCCCCCCTCTGCTCAGTTCAACAGCCTTTTCTTCTTTCAAGCGACGCTTGTTAGCATAATCGAGTTACCCGCTACATATCTAAAATCCTTGTCCCCTTAAGGAACAGAACACTGAAGCGTAGCAAAAGCTTTGAATTCTTCCTGTACAAAAATAAATAAATAAATAAACTACACGAAACAACAACCTATTGTGTTTGGTTTTATTTAGTTCCTGGCAATGATCCTCTGACATGTTTTGATTTTCCAGTGGGGTCAGGATCTCAGCTGTCCCACTACGTGCAACCTTTAACGGCACAGACCTGCCCGGAAAAAAAAAACAGTTCGAAGGTGCATTCCGCCCAGTCCTAACCCCCCCTTGAATTAGACGGGCAGTTTTGCCAGAGAAAGGACTGCAGGACAGGGCCCTGATAATCTGAGAAGTGCACAGAGCGGCTCCTAGCCCGTTGGTTTAGGGACGGAACAGAAATAAGGCAAACACAAATTCCTAGGTTTTGGAGGAGACAACGTTAGCCCCAAACCCTGGCAGAGCTCGTTCGGTTTCATAAGAAAGAAACCAAGGGTCGGACGGTAAATATTTCAGGCAATATCTTCTTACCCATTTCTAGCACGTCTCTCTCTTTGATTGTAAGGGGAATGATACTTAACAACTGACGGCACCGTGTGACCCTGTCAATGGAATTGTTCCTTTAAAAACCTAATCAAAATACTCTGAAGGGAAATTATTTGGATATGTTTTCTTCCTCCTTGTATTTATAAGTTACACAGTATACCTGTGGCTTTTTGCCAAACGCTCGTCTAGTCAGAATATTATTAGTTGTAAAAGTTCCCAAGAGAGTTTCTTTCTATCCATACATACAAAAAGAAAGGTTATTGAGAAATATAACTAATAATATATATTATTTTCTTCACGTCTTTCTAAAAGTTTGTAAACATCCAATAAGATAATTCTATAGTGCTAGCTCTAGCTATAAATCCACCTACATCTATCTATGTCTAACTATATCTAACTGCATCTATATTATACATAGTCATATATTATTTACCTGCATAATATTATATATTATACTAAACTATTTACTATAGAATAAATACATTGTAGATAATAGATGTAGAGACATATATACAGTATAAATATTTGCAGAAATATGTATTATTGCTCGATACAGGAGATCAAGTGAATAAGTTAATGTCTTCAGAGAAAATATCAGAGGCCTGCAACTTTCAAGAAATATTAGCTTCTAAACTGAAGTGATGTTGGCATCACCGAGAAGGAAAGCTGGCATTGAAATAGCTGCAGTATTTGTAGCTCATTTTATTTTATTGCAATTATTTTATTAAGACAGATCAGCTCATGTAAAATAAATGTATTCTATAAAGTGACGTAATCGCGTGTTTAAAGGCAGACTTGATCGGGGACGGATTATAAAAGCAGCATATTGATAATACGTTCTACTTCATCCAGCATATCCACATTTCATAGTGACTTGTTTATACTCTGATGGTCTAACAGAATATTTTGCGTTTAACAATTATTATGCATAATTTTTTATCCTTTCTGAAAAGCACTTTTGCTAATTACACATCCAAATGTCTGGCTGGAATGAAAATGTGAGGATCTTCAAGCCACTGAGAGTCAGCGATTCAAGGAAAGAGATTTGAAATGGATCCTAACTTTTCCTACAAGCATACAACCGTTAAAGGCCAAGTAATATTTCCCCACTCCTGGTTGTGCATGTTTCTTTAAAATATATTTGAATGAAAGAGCTCATTTGAGAATACAAAGAGGGTTATTCTGCTCATTTGAGTCTCACAAATCATTGGGGTTTTAATTGCCTGATGGTATAGTTTTGGTATTCTCTTTCTGCTGATTTCTTCCAACATATTTGAAGATTTCTGAAAACCAAACAGGGTTGTGCAATTTTAAATATACGTGCCACGAATCTGCAATTGCGTTTAAATGCAACCAGATACATACCACTTAACAATAGAATTGCGTTACGTTTCCACAGCTATTGGGGAAACGAATTCGCATTACATCCAAAAGGCAGTCTGCTTAATGTAAAGTGAAAGTGCTTATGGAGGTCCCTGCGTGTAGTCTCTGTACTCACATTTTAGGGTGCTTAAGAAGAGAATTTCTTAGATCTAAGTCCGTACAACAGGTTTTGACATCTCCCTTCCGGCTAGGATGAACAGCTGCTCTCTGCTCCCCATTCAAATTCAGCTGCTGTGGTTATAAGATTCAAGCAGAGGAAAGCAAAGTCAGGTATAGTCTCATAAATTTGCAACAACAGAAATGGGAGGAGGGAAGACCTCTCTAGTTCTTTTATCTTTTCCCACAGTTTTAATTGAGAAGGGACTAAATAATACCATATTCTTTCATTTAAAATGCTCTCGCACTCTGTGTGTGTAAGGGGGGGGCGGAGGAGAATGTGCGTTTCAGTCATAGTTCCTGTTCTGTTTTGAATAACTTTTGGAAATGGATCCTACTATCTCATGATTTTACGATACAGCCTGTATTACAAGCTACACGGACATTTAGACTCAGTATGAAACCTTAACCTCTGAATTATTTTATTTGCCAACAAACACAATTTGAATCCTGCAGAATTTGCCATCATATTAATCTCAGGCTGTGGAGTGCTCAAACTTAAAAAGAAAGAAAGAAAGAAAGAAAGAAAGAAAAGTATGCGAAATGGTTCTTTTAAAAGCCCATTGTCTTGTTTTAAACGGTTTTGATCTATTTCACCCTATAGATGAACCCTATATTTTGTATTCACGTTCTGCGATTTAGCACAAGTAGAGCCGTTTGCTGTGGATTCCCTATTTGTAACCCTCCTGAAAACATCGCACAGGTAAAAATAGATGGAGTTTCCAACTCCTCTTCACACGAATAATAGAAATAAAGGAGCAGGGGACGCAGAAAAGAGCGCGATGAACAAGGATCTAAAGCGGGAACAGCAGGTTTCCTTCCTGACACGGGATGTTGTCAAAATGAGTGAAGATCCTGTGCACTCTCCACTTAACGTCTCCTTTCCGCGTTCGCTCTGCAGAAACTGGCAGTTGTGTGGGGTGCACCCCGGGCTCGGAGCGTGATCCGATCCACCCCCGGGCACAGCAGGAGTTTGGCTGCAAAGGGTAGGACCCACTTTGCAGGAAGCTGGTGGTCTTTGTCCGTCCCCTGTGCGACTCAGGGGCAGGTTCAGAGCCGCACCCTGCTGCCGCCCCTTCCCCTGGCGGTAGTTAGCTTGGCCTCTCGGCGCCGCTGGCTTTGCTGCTGGCTGCAGACGCCGCCGCCGGCGAGCTGGCTGCGGATGACCCGCCAGCATCGCTTTCCCAGGTCCACCACGTCAGTTTCACTGGAGGCGAATACGCCAATCCCGGCAGGCCTGAAACCGGCTCCAGGTTGGCCTGTCTCCCTCCCGGCCGCCACCCCTGCTCCTGCTCCTCGGCTCACCCCGACCTGCCAGCCTCACTCCACTTCCGGGGCCCCCTCAAAGCGGAGGGGTTGGACTGAGAGATGGGGTGAGCGCTGGGGGGGTCCCTGGGTCTCTCCTCGCTCGTCACCTAAATCACCGAGGCAAGGGATGGGGTGGGGGTAATCTGCGTTAACCATATATCACTGGGGGAGCCCACAACCGCGGAGCCCTCTGGTGTTCTCACAGCCTGGGTTAGAGATGGCGTGGAAGGAGCTTTCCCCAACGGCCTAAAAGGGAGAACAGATGAATGGTCTTAAAAGGTGCCCTTTTTTGGTACAATATAGTATTGAGAGTAATAATACCCTAGGGAGATTACTCCGGCTGGAACTGAGCTGGGTGAGACAGGGAATTTTCTGCACCTTAAAAAGTGGCTTAGTTGTCAACCGCTAAAACGATACAGAAATGTGTGTGAGCACCTGAAAGAATATAACCTACATTTATTCATGCATCTGACCAAGTTATTCTTCTACGGTGGATGGTTTACATCTATTCTAGTCCCTAGTTCATCGTTCTAATCTCCCTGTCGGGTCCTCTCAGATAGACAGATGTGCACAAATAAGTGAAGACTAAATCCGTGCCCCGAAGAGTCTGCAAATTAAGACTTCCAAAGGAACTGAAGATCTGCTTTAGAAAGTGTCTTTTACCCCTAACTTTAGCACTTCTCATGGCTACATAACATAGCCCTAGATGTAGAAACATTCCCCTCTTCTAACGTAGAAATATATACACAGAATGAAATTATTGCTGCTATTACCTTATCCCAAGATGGAACTTCATTTTAAAGGTTGTTGATAGTTGACTTTGAAATATATGGTAATTCAGAGTTAAATACAATAATTTCCTCGGTCCCAGGCGCCCGGGGCTAGGTCTAGTAAGTGTGTAAATGGGATCATGGATCAAAAAACTGGGTTGTACATATGGGACCTTTAATATTTATAAAACTGCCCACTTTAAAAAAAATAAATAATCCCAAATCTTACTGATAAGGAAACGCCTTGTGGCAGTTGAAACCCAGCGAGAACTCCATTTCCTCTCGATCCCAAACAATGGATTAATTTTGCCTCCAGTGTTTGACCCAATGTGAGCGATCTGTAAGAGGCTTTCGCAGGAGTTTCATTGCAAGGAAGGTTCAAAGACAGAAGTGCTGGGGGACGTGTTGGTGCTGCAGCGCCCCTGCTGTGAGAGTCTGTGACCAGCCCGCTTTCTCTGGCGGGCCCTCCCTCCCTCTACGGGTGTTTGCTGCGTCAATCACAGCGGAAATTTCTCTCTTTCTCTCTCTCTTGCTAATATCTCAGCTCGCGGGGCCGCCTCTGAGTGGATCAGAGCAATCTGTCAACCCAGCCGGGGAGCCACCTCAAAACAGATCAGGTTACCTCTGATTGACGGCGTCACCATGGCAAATAATTTGACTAAAACTATTGTCTTCTCCTGGCAGTCCCCGGGTCAGATAACTGGACCAATCAGAGCGCGGATAATCACTTTTCATGCCAGCTTAGAATAATATTATTTAAAAAAACAGAGAGAAGAGGAGGAGAGAAAGGAGAGAGAAGAGGGGGAGCTGGACTTAACCACTATATTATGTTGAATCCTACAGTGAAGGGGGAGGGGGGCGAAAAAAAGGGAGATCCCAACTCGGCGGAGGAGGGTGGGGGTGGGAGAGGAAAGACACCACCACTGTGAGCGCTGCTGATACCAGACAATAGAGGCACAAAGTTACTCTCCGAACTTGGACTTACAAAAAAGTTTTCACGTTCGGTCCCCGCCTTTGATCCTTTTTATGCTCAGCTGCTGATGGCTGCCGACTGCAGAGCGGAGCTGTGACTTGTGCTGGAGCGTAAGTAGCCGCTCGGGCAGGTTATACATCCATGATTGGTGCTTCTCTCGCTGTCTGTCGGTCCAGGTCTATGTGGCCGCTTTGTACAAGTCCGATGATTTAGATCGGGGCGGAGGAAAGGCCATCATGTCGATGCTCCCCACTTTTGGATTCACCCAAGAGCAAGTGGCCTGCGTCTGCGAAGTGCTCCAGCAGGGGGGCAATATAGAAAGGCTGGGGCGGTTCCTCTGGTCCCTACCTGCCTGCGAGCACCTCCACAAGAACGAGAGCGTCCTCAAGGCCAAGGCTGTGGTGGCTTTCCACCGGGGCAACTTCCGCGAGCTCTACAAGATCCTGGAGAGCCACCAGTTCTCCGCTCACAACCACCCCAAGCTCCAGCAGCTCTGGCTCAAGGCGCACTACATCGAGGCGGAGAAGCTGCGGGGGCGACCCCTAGGGGCAGTGGGCAAGTACCGGGTCCGCAGAAAGTTCCCCCTGCCCCGCTCCATCTGGGACGGCGAGGAAACCAGCTACTGCTTTAAGGAGAAGAGCCGGAGCGTGCTGCGGGAATGGTATGCCCACAACCCCTACCCGTCCCCTCGGGAGAAGAGGGAGCTGGCCGAGGCCACCGGGCTCACCACCACCCAAGTCAGCAACTGGTTTAAAAACCGGAGGCAACGCGACCGTGCTGCTGAGGCCAAGGAAAGGTACGAGTAAGTACCCCCTTCTCGCACGGCTACTGTCTCCCGGTGCTTGTCCAGCCCCTTCGCAGCCTGAGGTCTGTACCCAGGCACAAACTCCCCCCACCAAAGTCGCTGCGAGCTTTTGCTTTTCTTCCCCCCGAGCAAGGACTGGGCCCTCCTTTACTCTGGACCTCCAGATAATCGCTGCCCTTAAACATCGCAGGGCCTGAATTCCTTCACACATTGGGGCTTCCTTTTTATTCGCTCGTTTGCACTTCGTGGCCCTTCGGTTTGGGTTTGACACCACTCACCAGACAAACTGGGCGTTTTGATGCAGTATAATCGTTCACCGCCTTTATATCCCTTGATTTTGATTTTATTTTATTTTATTTTTGGACGCACACAAAAAATAAGTTGCTAATGTGCCTAATCCACTTCAGAGGGTTTTAAAGGAGTAGGATAAAAAATATAATAAGAGAGAGTGGGACCAATAACACCTAGTTAGTGAAGAATACACGGCAAGTTAAAATAAACAAGAGTATTCACCAATACAGACCGGCGTGTATTTCCACACCCGTGGAGACCTTATTTCCAGAATGTTTCATGTAGGACTTTATGTCTTTTAAACTTAAGGTATTTTGACTATCTCATGTGAGATACTTTTTAACTGGTGATCAGCAGGGGCATTCATCAGCCCCACGTGTATAGCCTTAAGTGACAGGAGCCCAGTTTATTCAGCAAATGTTAATGCACTTGAAGTTTCAAAGGAACAGTGTCTGTGGGTGCATTCACCTGAACCAGGTTCAGATAGAGGGGAAGCTTTTAATGAGACTGAATGGGGACGAATAATGCGAAAAACCCTGTAGACCAGCCCTGTGCTGGAGGCTTTTCCATCCGTATGTTTATGTATAACTCCTATATTTCAAACGGTATCCTATTGTAAAGATAATTCTGTGGAAGTGCTGGGATTGATAGACTCCAGCCTTGAAAATACCTGGACCAATTGTCCAAAGATTTAGATCTCACTCGGTAGGCCTTGGCACCGATGCATACACCACAGTCTATCCATTACATTAACAGAACGCTCTCTGTATGTACACCCAAACATTCCCCATGTAGGGGTTTTTGGAGAGTTGACATACTTTTTTCCTCGTGTGTTAGCAAACTTAACTTAACTTAATTTAACTTAAATGATGACGCCGGGCCTAGTCATCCTTTCTGTTTACTTTTGGCAGGAAGGACTGAACTCTTTTACATTTTCTCTGGAGTCTAAGCGCATCCAGATACAGTTATATCACACCAAGAAAACAATGTTAACCCTAATGGCTATACCTTTACATCGCGGCACTTTACCTTTAGAAGCAGAGCCAAATGGTTTAGAAAAAAGTGTCCCCAAAATGTACTTCTTAGAAGCAGAAACTAGTGGCTTCTTTGCAGAAATGCAGCCCTGCCACTGTAACACTTTGCAGGGCTTTGCACCTCTGTCGGGACAAATCTGATCGCATCGACACATTCTTCTCTCATTTGTCCCCGTGCCATCTAACTGACTTCAGGGAAATGACTCTGGGGTAACGCAGAACAGCATTTGGTCTCCACACTGTAAATAGTATTTGGTGAAATTGTTCCTAATGTCAGATACAGGCTGAGAGCAGGAAACCTGCACATAATATTTAAAGGGACAATCTCCTATCTTGTTAATTTGCGTCCCTATCCAAATCGACGCTCCGCAGGCATAAAGTATAGGATTTTCTAGTACTTTCAATAGGGGATATTTTCTGTATTAGATGAAGAGAAGACAGTATTAATCGCCGGACAGCGGTTAATGTCTTGGGTGGGGGAGGTACTGTTGGGCGTTTTTTCCCCCAATAGTTCCTATGCACTATTGGAAACTTGTCAGGGAAGCGAAATGCAGGATTCCTAATTCACAATATGTACTTCTGTATGTATACACAAGACATTTGAAATCGCAAGTCCATAAGGGTTTGATCATTTTGGCGGTTTTGGTAATTAAAAGTATTGAAAATCTACTGCAGACCATTCGCGGAATGTCTTAAAGGTGACTTCATTTTCAGTCTATGTTGAATGTGCTTGAGAAATGTTAAACACCGCATACAGCTGATTAGATTTACGCTTAGCTGTGATATTCAATAAGGTTTGGATTCTGTACAGATTTGCTCCATACCTTTCCCCAAACGTGCTAGTGCTTTAATTTTCTTTCAAATCCCTGTAAGTGTTGGTTTTATTAGATGTCAGAAATCCTTTTATTGCTGATAGGAGGGACTCACCTTCAAATATCCAAAGGAAATGAAGGTTACATTTGTTCCTTTCACTTCTGAGGAATCAAATTTTAAAGGTCTCCAGAGACAAATAAGTTTTTTGACATAGAAAAATACACTCAACCTGACATTACACTCTAGGCGTCGGAAAACAGACCTTTCGTGGGATTGCCATTCTGTCAAGCAACTTCTTCAGATAGAGCTTTCTTTTCTAATTGTATTATTTTGGTACTAAGCGTCTCCAGCCACATCGTGCAGCGCTTGCCGAGACCAGCTCACACTGAAGGCAATCCTTTAACTTCGCTCAGTAAAACCTGAAGGATTTGGACCCTTTGTCATACATAAACTTTAAATATAAATACACCGCTGTACCAAAGGGCTGTACGTAGCCTACAGGGGCCTTTTCCCTGTGTATCAACATCACATTTGCCCTCTAACTTTCAAAGTAACAAGTACAAGGCTTTGAAACCCATCAGAAAATTCCCTGTGTTGCCCGTTAACACGGTCATGAAGATTCTAACAATTCTCTGTCTCTTATATACATATGTGAGATACATATTCTCTCTCTCTCTCTCTCTCTCTCTCTGTGTATATGTATTTGAGATAATGTTATGTCTCTGTTATAAAGAGACTATTCTTTTGGCTAAGCAGAGCAAAATTTGGCTCCCATTATGTGTCAGTATATTTGCGCTCTCCGTCTAATATCGACCAATAAAAGAAATAGAGGAATGTAATGAGGCGGGACATTTCCTTGTAGGACTCAGGAAATAAGCACGTCAATTCTGTTCGCTTTCCTTCTTTTACACATGCTTGGGACACGTTTTCGGGTTTAAACTTCCCGAGAAAAAAAGGAGTCGAGGTGTCGAGTTATTTTATCAAAACCAAGACTTATTCAGATGACCCTATCGTGTAAGGCTGATCTGCGTAGGCTAATGAGAACACAAATTGAGTATGTTTGCCTCTCCAGGAGAAGGCGTGGATGAAATTCTGCTTGTATAAGTCCTGTCTCCAGGAGTAATTTTAAAGTGAAATGCCCCCCTTTTTCCTTTCCTTGCCCCATCCCCCCCAAAGCTATCCAAACACTTTGCAGGAGATGGATGGAGAAAATGACATTTTGTCAAAATGACACTTTCTGCGGGGCTAGTGGAAAACTGTTTACAAGCTCTGCAGACCTTAGACCTTTGTGCCAGACGAAGAGGCCTTTAAGGTTTGCAGAGTTTGTAAACGGACTGTAGGTTTCAGTTACCCTCCAATTGTCTTCCCTATGAGCCCACACCCTGCAGTCCCTGCAGCTGCCTGTCTAGCTCCAGTGTTACTCAGTGCTGTATCCACTCGCTCTAAGATCTCCCTCCCTCTTATATTTCCTATAGGGAAAACAACGAGAATTCCAACTCCAACAGCCATAATCCGCTCTCAGCGTCAATGAACGGGAATAAGACAGTTTTGGGCAGCTCAGAAGACGAGAAGACGCCGTCAGGGACCCCTGATCACACTTCTTCCAGCCCAGCTTTACTGCTCAATTCGAACCCAGGCCTACAGCCGCTCCATGGCTTGGGTCACCCCCAAGGTCCTAGCGCCATTCCGGTACCCAGTGCGGATCCTATGCACCATCATAGTTTGCAGGACTCCATTCTCAACCCCATGTCCTCCAACTTGGTCGACCTTGGCTCTTAAAACTATTTACACGCTCCCCTCACCACATCCCTTCGGTTTTTTTTTTTAAATCTCATTTGAAACTTTTAAAGTGATGATGACACATTCATTAGTGGATCTGTTGTCTCTCTTTGGGTGGATGGATGGATGGCTGTAGCTGTTTGGAAGGTACTGTGCTAGGCTGTATGCAATTCTGTTGTGACAAAAGTCTTAAGGGTTGTGCAAAGCTGGTTTCAGACATATGGACTGTTCGATAGGACTTGTGATTTAAGCCTAATGCTAATATGGTTCTATGTAGCAACTATTTTTTCCAACCTGAACTTCACAAATCTCTTGGAATTTTAATTGAGCAGTCTTGTCTGTGTATGATAAGACACCTTGTATTTTGGGGGAGCGTAAGGCTGCTGTTTACATGCCTCCGTGGAAGACACCCATCGCTCCCGTACTCCTATTGTGTAGTGATATATCCGTGGCAGGTGTACAATGTACAATTACAATTAAGAATACAACAGTTTCAGTCAAGTTATAGCAGCAACACGCGCTCTAGGTAGACTCTGTAACTCCCTTGTAGCTGACGCTGTGCAGAGAGCCAGGTTCTTTCGCCTTGTCCCTGTGGTGCTTTTGCCATTTGTTGGGTGGGAAAGGAACTAATGGCCCGATCCTGTCGCCAGTTGAAGTCAATGTTAAATGACCCCATCGACCTCAAACGGGGGCAGATGTGGGCCCTAAAAAATTGCTGCTCATTGTTAGACCTAAACGACAGTATCAACCGCGAGTCACTCGACTTTAGTTTTGTTTATTGTTTATATTATGTGAATACGTTCTTTGGGAAATATTTCTGCTTTTATTTTATAATAAAATTTAGAAATCTAACCCAGTGTGCAGTACTTAATTTGCATCTAGGTTGCTTTCGGTTTGCCCCAGTCTCTAAAATACCAGATGAAGCCAATCGCACAATTTTGTGCTGAGTTCTGGCTCGTGGTACCTTCTCCATCACTATTCATTCGAACCCAATTTCTGCGTCTGAGCCTGTTGTTCCCATACTAGCAGATCTGCCATTGTCTGAAGGAATTTTGTCTGTCTAGCATGGGATTTTGATAAGATTAAATGATGTACTGTAGGGCCAAGTTGCTTTAATCAAAGAGAAATGTGCCTCCCTTACACATGAAAAGTAGGAAAGTTTAAGGGGCTTCTCCAGCTCTCGTTACTCTGAAAGCAGATCATAATGTAGTGTCTTGGTGTGACACTATTTTGATTAGAAGACTCGAGGCACAAAGTCTGAAATGGCAGCGTAGTCCTTTTTAGTTGCAATTCTTTGACAGGGGCTTTCCAGAGCAATTGCTAGAAGATGAGCGCCAGTTTCTCTACTCTGAGTCTTGTTAACTGCAAAACGCCAGAGGCGCAACCCGGAACCCTTCTCCGTTTTCCCGCCCCTTTCTCCCTGATGAGAGAAGGGTCTGTGACTAGCCCTCCCCGTCCCCATCGGATGGTCACAGGAGATTAGCGGGAGAGCCAAAGTGAAAGAGTCGATTTAAATCTTGGGGTGGGGAAACATCTGATCGCTTTACGGTAATCGACTATCCCCTCCCCTCCCCCCAGTTCACTCTAATCCCCCAAGAGGGAACTTTGGGGGTTTCTGCAAGGCAGTGTCTCCAACATGGAGACAGCTGGGAGTCCACAACCAGCAGCATCCTCTGAGCAGCCATCGTGTGGGCCTGCTCAGGCAACACTCCCAGCGGATCCCCGCAGGAGCTTTGCCTTCATAAGGCGTCCTGGGTCTCCCACTACGGCTTGAAGCCGGAGTATTAACAGATCCCCTCCCCTCCAACACACACACACACACACACACACACACACACACCTACGCGCTTTCTCTCTCTCATACACACACACACGCACGCACACACATGCCTTGTCCAACCCTTTGCGAGAAGAGGGAGCTGCGGCGGTGAGAGGCTGGGGAAGGGGTAGAGGCGGCTGTGAGAGGAACTGAGGGGTACTAGGCCGGTCGGAGAAGAGGGAGAGGGGGGCAGTGTAAGGCGGAGAGGGCGGCAGGCGGTGTGTGAGGAGGTGAGAAAGGCAGAGCTCAGCAGAGATGGGACCCTGGCCCTAGCGATCCCATGGGATGGGATCATTATCAGAGGGAGGCGAGAAGAAGCGAAATCATCTTTACCTGGGGTCAGTATTTGGGTCGGGTCGGGAGCCCTAAGTCCCCTGTCCCCACCCACCTCCCACCCGGATCTGTAGCCCTACGCACGAGCCTCTCTCCGTCTCCTCCAGCCCATGGCTGGCTGGGGGGGGCGGGAGGCCTAACTGCAGAGTAAATGGAGAGAGTCAGTATTAAAGTGCCTCTTACGCACATAGCGATCCCACGCTCCAGCGTGTCCTGCCAGGGCTGTGCTCATGCTGCCCACACCTAGCTGCAGTCGCCAAACTACTGACACAAACAGAAGGCGTTTGCACTGACTCGCGACACTGACTGTCTTTCACTGTCGTTTCCGGTATCCCGGTGACATCCGACAGAAATACATGGGAGCTAAAGATGTAGGTAACACAACCAAGCAAGCGGCTGAGTGCAGCACTACAGGCGGAAGTTCATTCTCTAGGCCTTTTTGTAAATTACACCATAATTTGACTGCAAACATCATTTTGGATACCTGTCTATGAGACGGATACCATCAGCAATCCATGTCAGATATTTTTAAGAACAAGTCAGAATTAGAGTTGCACCGCTCACACCAGGTTTAATTAAAAGATAAGAAGCGGGTTTGGTTTCATTAAACGTTTAATAGATTTTAATGACAGAAGACATCATTGTGACAATCTAGTCTGACCTCCTGCACAGAATTTCACCCAGTGATTCCTGCAGGAGACCTTCCAGTTCTCTGCCAGTGCTTTAATGTAATAGATGGTCTATTTAAAAAAAAATCTGAAAGGTTGCAAAGTGGTTTTTTCTTTCTTTTTGGATTGCTGCTAAAATTCATTTCTCCTGAGTTCTGCAAAATAAGACAGGAACACTATGCGGCTTTAAAGGGAGAAGAAATATGTGTCCATCAGCAAAGATCGCATCCAGCTTTCAAGAACTTACTGAAATTTCAATCAACTGACTTCAGGGGGAGTTTTTTTTCTGCATAATATCCGAATAAGCTATTTTAGGGCAACACCAATTCATATATGTACTTGTAAGTGAGGTGTCCTACAATACGTTTCTCTTAGGGTCCTGTCAATGGGAGTCATTTTATTGATTTCAATGGGAGTGGGATCAGATCCTAAAGCAAACGCCTCTTCACCAGTTAAGAATCAAATTACTTTAGTATGTTTTTAATTCAGTTGGTAAACAAAATATTTTGTGCTCCCCCCCCGGACTCCTGAGACTTGGGAAGTTTTGTGTAAACTTCCCCCAAATTCGTGCTCTTTGTGTTAATATATTGCGCCTGGCAATTTGTTTTTCAACTGCAGAGCTCTTGTGGACAATTGGATTTGTGTGCCATAGTGTATCTTCTATTTTTTCGTCTTATGCTGAGCTACTTGTGTGCATCTGATACTCTTAACTATGGATTTTAATCCTTTTAAAAGAAACATTTTGCAAGAACTAACCTCGATGTTGCCTAAGATTACAGAAGATTCCCCGAGTTATCTAAAATAATACACGCATGAGTGTCAACGATTCTTTCATTCACTTATATGTAGTGATAAAAATCGAGTTTGAAATCAACGAAGAAAAATGACTGGGCTAATAAACCACAGCCTCGAAGCAGAAAATAAAACCCTACGGCTTTGCCTGCAGTAGAAAAATAGGGTTATTGGGGAAAGAGTAGAGCCATAAGGAGAACGCTTAAGGAGCCGGTAGGAAAACAGGATGGGGTTTCGGTGGTTAATACAAGGTCATATTGCTCAGATGAAAGTAAATGAACGGATAACAGGGAGAGAAAGACCCTTTGAAATCCAGGGGCGATGAAAACTTCTGTGGATTGTGGAGAGGATCATATGTATATACAGTATGGAGAAGGGACGGGAAAACGAGCCTTTCAGCTCAATCATAGTGAGTTAAAAGCAGAAATCTTGCTGTAAAAGAAGCTGGAGGGCAATCAGGACACACTCTTCAGCTTACAGCCAGGAGAGGGACAGGGGACGGATGATAGAGTTATGTAAAGTGAGGCTCTCCGTTTAACTTCATTGTATGATGCAACCTGACAATCCCTACATGTTAAGACTCACTCTAGCAGACTGCACTTGCCTTTAGTAATTACGTTTTCTAAATTAGCTCAAATCCCCAGATTTTCCACACACAAAAAAAAGTTTTGCAATAGATGAATATGTAGAAAGTGACGTGACTAATCCTTGGTTTTAAACAGATTAGTTATGATTCAGGAGCTTTATGTTACATGGGGCAAATCCCATCAGAAATGTTTGTTCGCAGGCTTACCACACAGGTTTCGATCGGTAAATAACATGGGGGTCCCGATCCTGTACGTTTTACCCAGGCAAAACTCCCACTGGCTTCCACAAACTGATCGCATTGGGAATTTCACCGGAGTAAGGAATTATGTCTCGCTGCACCACGCAAAAACCACAGTCGGGCTCCGGGAAATAGCCAGGCGAACAATCCTCCCACTGGACAGCTATAAACGAAATGTTGATCCCCCGTGGAGTTACGCCTTGGGTGTAACAGAGCAGAACTGGGCTTGTTACCTTCAGAGCAGGGGTAGCCAGCGTTACCGCCTGGCCGGTGGGCGGAGATGCTGGTTAACAGAGAGTGAACTCTAGTGTAGTCACAGCCTCTATGTCTCCTGACCATACAACCTGAACTCGCCACTGCAAGCCAGCAGTGTAACTGCCCGGAAATAACACACTGGGTACACAGTGCGAAGACACCTCCGTTACATAGTGCTCGCCGTGCAATTACGTGGTCACGACAGATATAAGTAAAGATCCTTTATATGTTTTTGCCCTCAAAATAAAATGTTATGAAAGGAATGATTAGCACAATGTTTACCGTCTGCCTGCGAGCCCACTGCATTGTAATAAGAGTGCTTTTAAAATAACCCAGACTTGAATATTCACACCGCACAGATACGTATTGTTTTCTCTGCTGATAAACCCTCTTTTGATATTTGCCAGCTAGCTTTCTGAGGATTATTTTAGAGATCATTGCAAAAGAAATCTCAGAAGCCCTCTGTTTTACACCTTTAATAGCGAAAATAACACTGGTGGGAATATGAAATAGTAGTTTCGAGCTGTATCGAAATAATATTGATTGACCTTAGCGGAGCAAAACCGAGCTATATATACTGAGCAGTCTCACTGATCCGATCCTGTCACTTTATTCACTCCATAGTTAGGGGTTTCGGGCTAGTATCCCCATTGATTGGCTACTGATTAGCCTAACACGGCAAGACGGAATGTACTAATATTTGCTGAACCTCAGGATTACTTACGTGAATTCCAGGCGCTCATCTGTTTAAATTGCTTCAGACTGCACTATTTCAGTTACACAAGCATTGGGAGAAATTTAAAGCTTTCCGGGGAACAGAATTAAATACAATCTACAAAAGATTCTTTTGTTGAGTTTTATCGGGTATAAATTAAATCATTTAACAGACATTCAGTTTAATCTAGACAGAGAAGTCATATTGCCGAGGAAAGTGTCATGCTTGGCGTATTTCTTAAGGGATATTTCAGATGAAGCTTCATATTTCCCCATCCCGACTCTTTGCCTAGGAGCTTTGTTAGAAATGAAGCCATAACCTGTCTATAATACGGAATATTAAAGAGCTGGAGTGAAAATTCTTTTAAATGCCTGGACAGAAATGTTCCTGCGAGGCACACAGTATAAAGCAACCAGTCTTGAGTTTCGAAAGTTGGAAAAAGAATATTGCGGTGTTTGGGAGGAAAAAGGAGAGCTTGGTATAATCTCAGTCTCTTTTCTTCAACACAACAGAGCTTGGGTAGGGTATAGGACATCCAGTTTGGGAGACGTTGCTCAGAGAGCCAAGAAAACCGGTCTGCTGAAGGGAACTTTAGCACGCTGTGGAAGGTACGGGAGTTGACTGCGGATAGGGAAATTGAAAACTATGTCTTTATATTGAGAAACACTTTGGGCTCATAGCGCCTGTCGGTTCGGATCACGGCTGATTTGTCTATTAAAAATTAAACAAAGGAGTTAGACTCAAAGGAGATTTTTTTTTACTTTTAAGACATGATGAAAAGCAACGTATTTGGGTCCGTCTTGCTTCCATTGAAGTCCACAAGCGCTTTGCCTTTACCGTCCCTGAAAACAGGAGCGGACCTTTAACCAGTAATTAAATAGACATTCTGTCTTTAAACTGGAATCATAGAGAACCAGTGCCCCTTCCCATTAGCCAAGTCCCTCGCCCCTCTAGTAGCGGGGAATAACCCTTGATTCGAATTTGTCAAGCTGAGCGCTGAATTGAGTGCTAGCTGATGTGTTGTCTTTAAAAGCACCCACCCAAACCCTTCTTCAGTCGGAATTCCCGCTTCAGTCCCTTGGAGGGCGAGGCTTGGGGGATGAGAGAGCATAGAAATGAAGTTTCCTTTTGAAACTAGTGCTTTGCGACGCCAGGTTTATCCTAGAGGGAAGCAGCTAGGGAGCCAAGGTGCTATAGGAGCACACGGGTACGATGATACAGCGGGCGGCGCTCCTGATGAGAGGAATGTCATTGGGAAGATGGCAATCACACACGTGCTTCTGCTGACCCCATTGCACTGTGAAGTCCTACAGGAAATACATATTTGAAGCCGCCAGGACAAACAAACATGCCTTTTATAGACTCGCCTGTCCTGCCATGAAAAATGAAAACCTCAGTGTGCTGTGGAGGGAGCAGCGTTTTCAAAGGAACCGATGAAAGGAGGAAATACTCATCTGCACTGCAGGCCTCCCAAGAATCGGCTGCATCATTCAATATGGTGCCCTAGTGAAAACTACAGCCTGTCATAAATACCTTTTAAGCTGGAAAAAGTTTTCGGTAACCACGCTTTACTTCGACACACAAAAGACATGCTGACAACACACCAACAGAACGCGCAAAGCCTGTGGGCGGGGCGGGCTAAAGCCCAGTAACTCTTGTATGAAGACAACTGGTTTCTCCAGGCTGTCACTCCGATGGGGTTTGTGCAAGGTGCAGCACACGGTGGATGCTCCCAATCAATGCTCCCCGTTGGTTTCAAAAGACGAGTGTTCAAGGCAGCTGTGTCTAAGGCAAAGGTCAGACGGAGCTGCACTTTGATGCCGAAGAGTTTGGCAGCTTACGTACAAAGTTTAAGGACTCCGCTCGGTAGGATCCGTAGGCTCGGACTCTACCCTCTGAGCTGGACTTGGGAATTGCTATGAAGGGACTGCAGACGTGTCACAAGTGATCATGTCACTCACTGACAAACTGCCATTTGTCATCATTACTGTTCTATAGGCGGCAAAGGATAGTCCCAGGATCAACAGTGAACGTGCAAATCAACCCACTTCTTGCAACTACTGTCCATGGTGGGATTTCAAACGCGTTTACGTGATTTAGGAACATAATCACCAGTATCTTTCCATGAGACCTGTGTTTCTAAATCACTTGGGCGCTTTGTAAACTGCCACCCCGCACGTCATAGGGAGGAGAGAGAAGAAGTTGGGAGGAATTCTTTGCTCTTTCAGCCTTTGCTACGTGTCCAGTAGCGAGCTAAAGGTTTTGTTCATTACATGTTTATAGTCAAATTAACCCGGAGAGTCTGCACAGGCCCATTCACAGGGAAAATGCAGCGACACATTGCAAATAATCCAGCTGGGAAAAGTTTCACAGTTGTTCCCATCTGCTGAAAAGAGCCATTTCCATAGTACAGTACCAGATTTTATTCTAGTCCTTTGGATCCTTTCCCAATAACAAAACGTCTATAGATTTCAGTGAGAACAGGATCAGGCCCCTAGTGGGAAGGTTCAATGAAAAGACATGAGAGGGTTGATCAAGGACAGATTGAGGATTGTCCTTTTCACATTCTCAGAAGGCTGCTGCGCTATTGGTGCAATCAGCCACAACACAAAGAGCTGACTATATATACAGATAGCGGCCGCTTTGGCAGTCCCGGTGCACCCCGGAATTTAAGATCGGTGCTTGCTAAAGTCAGATAGTTATAACGAGCGCACCGAACCTCAGACTGTTACTCAATAGTCCTGTGTACATGCAACCTTCCTAACAGAGGAATTCGGTGTGTGTCAAGTAAACCCCATTCTGGAAGAATTCTGTGCTGTGGAAACTGATATTTATTCACGAGGCATTGTGTATACGTATGAAATACAAGATATTTCCTGTTCATCTGGTCACGAGGGGACAGCAATATTCCATATTTACTTAAACTGAAACGTGAAGCTAAAATAATAAAAACAAAAAAGAACAACGCAACCTCGGGACACCAAGTTTGATTGGATTCAGAAAATAATACAGGGGCATTTTAACAGGAACGTGTTGTTTCTAAGCGCTTCCAACCTCTACAATGCACTGAGCAAGTTATTTTCACTGTTCATCCTGGGGTCTTCAGGTTACACTTGCATCTAGCAGCTGTTAAATGCAATAGTATGTAAACAGAAGCATATAATAATACATACCACTCAGCTAGCGAGGCTGTGGCTAGTGTTTGGACAGGGGTAATATTTCTAAGACCAGAAACAGAGTGGAATATTGTGTTTTCTAAACAAAACAAAACTACAGACAATACAGTTCTGTAACTTTTACTGGGACAAATACAATTCATCTGTGTATATACCGTTCAGTTAATATTATGACGTTGACGAGGTGAATAGTTAAAGTCAACTGTTTTAATCTTTCATCAGAATGTTTTAATTGTGTATTTAGAGAACCTCTCAAGTCTGTTTTAGGCGAGATTAAATGTGATTGGTGCGAAGGTAGAGAACGTAAGGAACGGATTACGGGCTATTTCGTAGCTATACAGCATTTCCCTCCGAAACTGGCTTTTTAATCCTTTTCAAATAATGAAGTCTGAAGCGAATGATTCCCCCTCCCCCCACCCCTGATTTAATGGAAAATAACACAGCTATACGATGAGTGATTCAACTAGACACAATTCAGGAATCACCCAGCCTCCTTTTACTTACCGATGGGCTGAGGAGACGTGTTTCTCTTACAATGGCTGGAAACTTCCAGCGTTTCTTTAGGCACCCTAGATTTGTCGATGTAATCTCATGGGCGGAAATCTGCAGAAAAGTGCAAAATAGCAAAACCGAACCAAACCCCGAACAAACACTTACTTCGAATCTGCATATACTTAGAAAAGGAAACCTCCAAAATGCCACAATTTTTTAATTATTATTCTGGGATGGGAATATTATTTTTACTAGTCTCATAGGATAGGGGCATCGCACTGAAATTCTGTAGCTGGAGATATTTCGATGTACTCTGTAACTATTCTTAAACAATTAGTACTTGTTCCTTTATTATATTTATTTAAAGGAACTTAAAAAATCCCTTTAAAATGTTAACTTAATCGCTACTTCCATCATCATTAACTTCAACCCAATCTTTATAGCTTGGGTAAAGCACTGAGATATTTCACAGCCCATTTCTATTTGCCTCAGCTGCATAATTTATTGCTGCAGTTCCAGAGTAATAAAGAAACACAGCCGAGACTGCTGTTACGCCTTGAGCATGAAATCCTCTCAAAGTTTCTGCGGGTCACGCACATATGCCCATATCGGATCAATGCTCTGGCTTTGCATGGCTCTTGGCCATCTTGCGCTGTGTTTTATTTCCCAAGCCAGCGGGAAGGAGAGCGGAAAATGAGAAGCCAACCTTCTGCTTTACCGCCCTGTGAAGGGCAAACGTCAGGACTCAAATAGAGGTGGAATCGTTACCCAGATGAAAGATAAAGTATGAAAAGCTTGTGGGAGCAACTGATGTTGATGTTCTTGCATTATCCCAAGCGCTCCTGTGACATTTTAGCTGAAGGGCTTCGCCACCTTTTGTCAAACGCCTTGTTTTAGAGCTGCCTCTACTCACCTCAGTAAGGTACAGTAGTAATGAGAGCACGCCCAGGCGAGGGAAGGCATTAGGCAGGACAGACATGTTGGTAGGGTTCTCACCAAACCTGGACTAGCCCATGAGAAAGCAAACAGAACGTGCAGGAAAATATTGGCCGCGCATCTCAGTTTGCCTTCCCCCAACAAATGTTTAGGGAAATGAGAGAGCAGATTTTAGCGACCCTCGTCAAGAAAACAGCCAAAAATTAAGGGGCTACAGCAAGGTAATTTAGGCCAAAGAGTATTTCTGTTGTGGCATGACGGAGGGAAAGATTAATATCTTAAGTAATTATTACTATTAGTGGTACTGTATTACTCCCAAGCCAAAAAGACCTCATGGATGAGCTGCGGTTTCTTATTCTGCAGTCTTCAGACACCTAGTCGTGGAAAGACCTAAAAAGGAGACGCTGTGATCACTGCAACAAATCTTTTGCTAATGCATCTGGTTAGTTTGCTAGAGCAGCGGTTCTCAAACTGTGGGGTAGGGCCCCAAAGTGGATTATGATCCCATTTTAATGGTGTTGCCAGGGCTGGCCTTAGACCTCCTGGGGCCAAAGTTGAAGCCACAGCTCCACAGCTTGGGGTCAAAGCCTGAGCCTCACTTCCCAGGCCCAAGCCCAAGGGCTTCAGCCCTGAGAGGTGGGGCTCAGGTTACAGGGCCCCTGGGGCCTGGGCCTCCCGAGGCTGGGGCAGCAGGGATGGGACAGGCTCAGACTTCAGTCCCCCATGTTGTGGGTTTGTGTTTGTGTGTGTATATATAGTCAGAAGGGGCTTGCAGTGCAATGAACTTTGAGAACCCCTGTGCTAAGAGTGAAATCCTGGCCCTCTCGAAGTCAATGGGAATTTTGCTTTGAGGACCAATCCTGCCTCGCTCCTTCAGACAACACTCAGTAAGTTCACTCAGGCAAAACCTCCTTAGAAATAACTGGGGACCACTTTTGTCTGAGTAAAGGCTTCAGCAGGACCCGGTTCTTGAAACATGCACTCAAGAACAGCTTCAATTTGGAAGATGCATATTATATTCTTCTTCTTAGGCACAATGGCTGTGTTATTAACATAGTTACAAGATATTTTTCTTGGAGTGTTAAACGAGGGCATCTCTAAAAATGTAATGATGAGATACTTTGTTAGTTTAAGCTTAGTACGCCCTAAAATATATCATTGTGCATATGGCCTTTCTGATTTCCCGTTGGATTGGAATAAGTTGCCATTTAGATTGTATCTAACATTTGGAGGCATTTTATTGCTGGAAGAAATCTAATGCAATGAGCAGAAAGCAGGAGAATACTCTTGGCATTGGATGAATTCCGTGTGGTAATCTTTTGGTAAATTTGCAGTTTTCTATGCCAAAGCAAAGCATTTTCGCTCCGTGTCTGCTCATATTTTAAGGAAGGCGAAGACACCATTTGAGGAATCCAGCTGGTTGCAAATCAGACATTTAATCTCTCAGCTGGAAAGATTTAATGGATCAGTATCAAGTAACAGTTCTGGAAAAGTAGCCTCCTTTAAAAAACACAACAGAGATAAATCCTGATTGAATAATAATAAATGAAAACCATGGATTACAGTGACTGCAGACAGTATTTTCTTTGAAATACTCAAAAGAAGCCTTAGGATTCAACTGAGTTGACAAAACACTCGTGTTGTGTTGATATTTGCACAGACAGATTCCAGACGCAATCTCAGTACATCTGGTACCCTTGTTTTGAAAGGATTCCTCGCCATTCTCCCCTTCAGGCTCACCTTCTGAAACGCCTTTTGGGATGCGCGCAGAGGAAAGAAATGACCCCAGAAAGGCGACCCTATAGCACTAGAGGAAAAAGTTATCGTTTTCCTCTAGGCTGGGAGCTGGAGATCAGAAATGATGTGTATGTGAATGAACCAAAACACGGGCATGGTTCGAATGAACCTTGTATGGGTGTGCGCGAGTTTGAAATGTGGACGTGCAAGAGTGGCATCTTTGCATTCAGTTATTGAAAGACACCTGTGTGTGCGGTGGGCTGATTACTTTTGTGGGCCAGTGGTGGAGATGTGTGTGTGTGTGTGTGTGAGAGAGAGAGAGAGAGAGAATCGAAGCAGATTTGTAAAACGCAAAATGTAGTCCCCTCCACGCATTTCTCCACTTTCAATAAAAGCTTAGGAGCAATCCCACTCTGAATTGGCTCTATTGGAGCAAGTCCGTTGCATTCCCCCCACCTCTTTACATTTGGAAGACAGATGTATAGTCTGAATCTCTGGGTCCGCAGAGGAATCATTTCCGCAGGCTGCGCTATGTGACACTTTTCTGAACCTTGTTACTTTCGCTGAAGCTCTAGAGGCTGTAACTTTAAACTGGCTCTAGCAGTGTTGGAAAATGTACTTTCCATGAGCAAAAGGGGACCTCATGCCGATAAGTGAGAAAGCACTTGGGCTGGCTTTCCCTGATCTAGGGCGAAGTCATTACTGTGGATGATTAAAGCCCGTTCCTCGGCAGGACAGGTGCTCTAATTAGAGAGGGCAAATCGGGGGTGGAAAAGACCCCTGATGGTTCTACCATCTTTAAAGCAGCGATTCTGATTTGACCGCATCCCACGGAAAGGAGGTCTGAACTAGCCCCGGTGCTTCGGCTCTGGCAGGTCTGCTCCGTGATGCTCCCAGCTGAAATGTCTTGGCTGCTCTGTCCTTAAACTCTTGTCTGCTCTTTGGTTCTCGTTGCATTTTGCCTAGTACCGGCGATCAGTGGCACACTGAAGTCCTTCTTTCCCAGAAAGATCAGGTCACATTTGAGTCAGGCTTGGAGAAATAGCTGCCTTCTCCTGTAACATGACTTCAAGAAGAACAAAGACGCTCCGCTGCCCTCTTAACAACAACAGGAGAAGGGAAAGAGGGGGAAAAAAAACTTTCATTTGTTTCTATTCAAAGTAAAACAGGTATGACCGGGCAAAGAGGTTCCTTCGCTTCTTCAAGGAGCATGTGGCTAATATCCATTACACACAGCCTGGTGTAACTCAACCCCACTGCAACTCAGAGAGCTCTGACTTGAAAAACGACCTCTTATTTATTTGCAGCATTGCTTTAAACCCCCACAACATACCCCAATAAATCAAAGTCCCACCGCCTCCAAAGGCCTGGGCTGTGAGTCTGAATGCACCCTGCACCGTCCATTTCCAGCCTGTGCCTTAGGTGAGAAATTCTCCTTAGCAGTAGCTGCGGGGATCAGAGATCATCTCGATGAAAGGCTCACGTTTCTATTCCCCGGGGACTGGTTGCTTTTGGACTGTCTGCCACAACCCACGCCTGCTGCTGGGGCAACCTTTGCCAGCTGCAGTGCAGAGCTTCGCTGGAAGTCTCATGGCAAATGAAACCAAATGCACCTGCAACGAAGGGATCAACAAACAAGGGAGCCTTAGGCGCCGTGTGCATGGCGAGAGATCGTTCATGGGCAGAGTCGGAATCCATAGCACAACATGATCTGTCCTCTTAGGTGTTAGAAAAATAAACATGGGCATCTGCACCTCTACAAGGAGCAGATGCCAATGTACTATGATACCAGGGATTTATTTAAAAAAAAAACCCAAAGCTGAGCTCCAGAGTGGTGTACTGACCTCTAACTTAGAGCATGACTTGTAATGCATCCCAGAGCTCCCAGCCGCCACTGCAGTTCCCTACCTCTGTGGGGGAGTAAACTGAGGAACTATCTAGAGAGTTAAGGACATATTTGTTTCACACTTGATTTCACTCTCTCTCCCTTAAATTGCACAGATCTGTGGGTGGCAGGTCCCAGGGGTTCCGGCTAGGAACAACAATATTTAAAGAATGAAACAACAGAACCTTTTCACCCCCGTTACAGTCTCAGCTTACAGCCCCTCTTTAAAACTCTCCTTTGCCTGGAGGCCTACAAAAAAAAACTTCATAGGGGTTAGGCTGCTTGTGCGCTCAGATCAATGCCTACCATGCTGACAAATATTGTCTCATTGTTTCCAGGTATTCCATCATCAGTCTGTCCCTACTCATCTGTTGTCTCTTGTTTTATATTTAGGGGCTGGTCTACACTTAAAATTTATGTCAACATAGCTTCTTTGGTGAGGGGTGTCAATTTTTCACACCCCTGAGAGCTGTAGCTATGTTGATCAAACCTCCAGTGTAGATTATGCAGCTAGGTCAATGGAAGAATATGCTTCTGTCAACCTACCTATTCTTGTTTGGGGAGGTGGTGTTCCTACATGGATGGGAAAACCTCTTCCATCGGGGTAGATGGTGTCTACACTACAGGTGTATGCTGATGTAGCTATGTTGCCATAGCTATGCTGGTATAGTCCCCATAGTGTAGACTTCCTTAGGTTGTAAACTTTCTGGGGCAGGGACTATTGTTTCATTCTGTGTTTGTACAGAACCTAGCCCAGTGCAGTCCTGGTCCATGACTAGGGCTCCTAGGCCCCAACATGATGATGATGATTATGATGATGGAAAGAATCGCATGAGAAAAACAAAGAAATCCTTCCAAGAAGCTGGAGTGGGAGAAAGGGATCAATTGAGGCCTGTTAACTGGAATTCACAATCCAGAAAGCTATAGTGCTCTTTACTCTTAATACTGCACATTCCTAAACAGACATACTTGCATATCCAGTACATATTTAGTTTAAGTCTGCCCATTCCCTGCCTCTCCTCTCCCCCCAACACTAAGGCAAGAACTTTTGATTTGTCTGTTCAGCATTCAGGGGTTTTTGATGGATTACACTATAAGACATAGGCAGCTTTTCCAGATTTGCTAATAAAACTCCTATTTCCTTTTTGCCTAAATAGGCCTCGTTACAACTGGGGAGAAGAGAACAGCTCAGCTGGATGACACTGTGTGTAAACGTAACATGAAATGGGCTTCTTGTTTTCATTCTTGCCATTCTAGTTGTTAAAACTATCAGATTAGCCATTCAAAGGAGGATTCATTACCAAGAGATTTGGTTTAATCTCCTGTTTCTAGAAATTTGATTATTACAAACCTGGTTCTTTTAAACCACTTCTGGTGTCCAACTCTTCAACAGATTCAGAAGGTCCTATTTCCTACCTGGAAAAATACAGATTTTTTTTTAATTATGTTGATGCCACTGCAGAGACTTCACAAGAGTGTTAAGAGAGAGGAAAGGGTAGTCTTGTGGCTAAGGCACTATACTGCCTTGGGAGGTTTGACTTTAACTCTAAGCTCTGCTTTCTGTATTTGGGCAAATCACTTCCTCACGCTGATCTTTTATAAAATGGGACTAATACTACTTTCTCCCAACCTTTGTCATTCTTATCTATTTAGGTTGTAAACTCTGTGGGTCAGAGACTCTCTCTTTCTTTGTGTTTGTACAGCATCAAGTACCTTGGAGCGTCTAGGTGCTACTGCCACATAAATAATAACAATAAACAACTTTTTCCTATTGGAAATGTGCAAAAAGGTATTACTTTTCAAAGAGGATTGTTTGATGGTAGTCTGTCTTGTAAGGGATTTAATGCAAAACACAGACACAAACGTAGTCAGCATAAAATTAACACATTACACTTCACTTCTTGACTTCTTTTCCCATTTACACAGGGTCATAGGTGCCAATAATTTTTCACCATTCCTTCTGGTCCATACCACGGGTTCATAGGTCTTGGAGTTCCAGTTATTTTCTCTTTAAATGTCTCTTGACAGAGACTTTCCATCGTATCCTCCATCTTCCATGTCTTTTCTTGCTGTCCTCTTCCTTCTAGGCTTTCTTTGGTGGTTGGTCTCCATCCTTATCACATGTCTAGCCCACCTCAAACACGTGCTCTCCAGCCTATCACCAAGAGTCCCAAGTTCATCTTCCCTCTGATTTCTTCCATGTGCATTTTGTCTACTCTTTGCTTGCCTTCCATCCTCCTCAGTATCTTATTATCTACTTCTTGTATTGACTTTTCTTCTATCACCAGAAGGCCAATTGTTTCTAAACCAGAGAGCAGCCAGGGACAAAGACACATAGCATAAACTTTTCCTTTCAGCTTGCTACTTAACTGCTAGGCCCACAGTACTCTTTCCACCTCCTTCACTGCTGTCCATGCACACTGAGTTCCTCTTTCCAATTCTGCAGAGAGTGGTAGTGTTTGTCCCATTGGGACCCTTGCAGAGCTCAATTCTGGAGCCCCTGCCTCAGACTGGGAAGACAATGGGGACAGTGTGGGAGATGGGAAAGGTCCATTGAAGTAGAGGGAATTCCTCCCAGAGCCCATCCTATTCCTCAATTCCTCTGCCTGTGCCCAGCTCCTGCTCCCAGCTGGGGCTCTGCTGGCCAGTCTCCACTTCTGGGTCCACCCTGGGTTCGCAGCAGCTCCAGCCCTTGTGCTCCCCTGATCAGCCTCAGGCTGCAGCTTTCCTATGCTGACTTACCTGTGAACACACTTCCCCACCCTCTGTCCAGGCCCAGCACCGGGACCTGCAGGCTCAGAGGATGCTCTGCAGGGGAGGGAAAAGGGCTGCCCGGCAGTGGAGCACAGGGAGCGGAGCCACTAGCGAGGGCCCTGTGTCTGGCCTGCTGGTAGTCAGCTGTTGTTTGCTGCTCCCCACTCGGGGCTTTGCTGCAAAGGTGTTCTGCTATCAAATGCCAGCTGGCCCCAGGCTCCAGGCAGCTCTGGTCCTTGTGCTCCTTGGTTACCAGGTGGCTCCTTTCCCTCCCAGCTGCAGAGTGTCCTCTGAGCTGGAGGGGGGAGAGGGGGCACTCAGAGGTGGGTCAGCATGGGAACACTGCAGCCAGGACTAGGCAAGGGAGAGCAGGTGCCCGAGCTACATGGAGTCTGGGGCGGAGCTGGAGATGGGTGTTGGGGATATTCTTACAGAAGACTACTAAGAAGGAGCAGGATGGAGCAGCTGATGTCTGGTGAGCCAAACAGAAGGCCCTTATGGGCTGGATCTGGTTTTCAGGGGTCCCCTTGCTGATTCAGGGACTACTGTGATTGCATGAGTTGCAGGTGCTTAACACTGCCACTGTCTTCAACTCTCTCTCTCTGATGACACTAAGTGTACTTCCTATGTACACACATTTTTTTTCTGATTTAGCTTCTCTCCTGAAACTTCAGTCAGTCAATACTAGTACAAATATACTAACATTGTAACCACTGTTTCTATGTTTAAAATTAATATTTATAGAGATTATTCTTAAACAGAATATATACACCCACCTCATTCCTATGCAAAGCTAAAGTCAAGCTAGCACGGCTTAGTATTTCCATGAGACAGAAAGAAAAAAAATGTTAACTTTGATGACAAATATGACTAAGTGCAAAGTCAGGGTTGATGGGCAAGAAATGCTTTTCCCATCTTCTGAGATTTTTGAGATTTCAAAATTTTTCCCCATCCTGAATCAGGGCAAAAAATTGAAAACTCAATTTAAAAAAATCAAAAACCAAAAAATATTTTTTTTGATAATTTCAAAACATTTCATTTTAGTTGTAACCTTTTAATTTTAAGCAGTTTTAACTATAACTTAAATGTGAAAACAAAAAGTCATTTCAATCAGAAAAACTAAACTTTTTGTTCTGAAAATGTCAAAATAGCCCATTTTGACAATTTTGATTTTTTTTTCCAAAATGGGAAATTCAATGAAACTGACCCTTTCCTATGAGAAATTTAAGTTTACTTGAATAGGCATTTTCTCATGAAAAAATATTTTATTTAAAAATTTCCCAACCAGCTCTAACTATTGAATCCAAAGCTGTCATCCAAACTAAGGAAAGCTAAGTAAACTGAATGTTCCAAAATGTAAATGCACATCTAGTTAATATGTGTTCTTAAGGTAAAATTTTATGCTTTTTGAAAATTTTACCTTTGTTCCACCAATCCTTATATTATTCTTTTTGTTAACTGTTTATTTTTGTTTTATAAGGATTCATACAGGTAAGCCTATATAGTTAAAATACACAGGTAAGTAAGCATATAGGTTAAGAATACAGATTCATGGTATCACTAGTGATATAGCCAATGCTTGCATATAGAGAGAAATTAATGTAATTTACAATACATTTGAGATGAATTAATGTATTTTTTCTTGCCTTTTGGCTAAGATCACAGCCTTGATCATGTTCCCATTGAACTCTATGATAAAATTCCCACTGACTTCAAAATGGGGTCAGGATCCAGTTCTTAGGATCCACTGATGTCAATCAGAATCTTTCCATGGAATTAGTGGGTCTTAGATCAAGCCCATAGGACATAGATTAATACCTGATTTGTCCTTCCTCAGAGATTTGTATGTTGCACCTGCAGGGAGAGCTTGGTCTGTAATTTTTTTCCATTTCCATTTTCTAGGGTGTTATAAGGAGATAATTAAAATTACTCAATACAGTTCTGCTCCCCTAACTCAGCCAATACTTCTGTTTTATTATTTTTGTTCTTTGTTTTGCCTAGTACATGCAATAAACTGGATGCTGTAACTGACTGTGCTTTTCACTGGGACTCCCATTCTTCTCTCTCTCTCCCTTCAGAAGCTCCCTTCCCTGACTCCTTCATCAGCTGTCCTGCTTGCAAGGCAGAAGAAAAGAAGAAAAAAATGCCAGTAGGAAAATGAACTATGGAGACCCAATAGCAGCACCTCGCATGAGGTCTGGGAGTGGGGAGGGGGCTAGAAAGAGATCTGGAGATGATTACATTGTGCCTCATTCCTTTCCCTTTTGTCACCATCTCTCCCTTCTCTTTTCATATTACTTCCTATCGATTTGTATCTTGTTTAGAACATCATGTTTGCATCTCCTTCTCTCTCTCCCTACGCATGTTTCCGCTCACTTCCCCTGGTGCACCTGTCTAACCTTCACATACTCAAAGGTACTTAGGAGCCTAACTCCCATTATATCATTGAGGATCTGGGCTTTGCTGCCTGCTCAGCCCCTACTCTAGAGCTCTGTCAGTGCCCTCTTCCCTACTCTGGTCTTTTAGTCCCTAACTCCCATTCTCATCCCGCTGCCTCGCACTGTGTCTCTCACCTCCACACATGCTGCCTCACTTCTCTCCTGTCATTCCACCTCCACTTTCTCAGCCCCAGGATGAGTGCTCGGCCCTTTGTTTAAGTGAGTGGGTGGGGACTAATTTGACAAATGCCAACCTACCTGCCCCTTGGATCCACTACTGCTGATTACAGAAATGCTTGATATTCACCTTCCATTAGAAATTCTTTGGTGTAGTGCAGGCTGTTTTGCGTCACACCTTGGGCAAGTGATGGCAACTGAGCTGGCCCCGGAACAAGCACTCAGACCTGGAGGACCATCTAGGGTTGTAGAGCTAGCACAGCAGCTGATACACCAACATAGCACTAACATCTATACTAATTTATACATCAGCATAGCAGCTTATGCCACACCACTATCCCCTTCTGCCAGTATAGGAAACAAACCTGCAGCAAAGGGGGAAAGATTGGGGCTTCCCTGCACCCTGCCAATCCCTACATGTAGTCCTATTTGTTGGCAGCTGGTGCATGCTAGTACCGATGCACATCAGAGCAGCCCTCAGGCTGCTCTAACTTGCAGGGGGCTAGCCCTGCACACAGCAGCCCAAGGGTGAGAAATGAACAAAAGTGAGTTTTCTGACATCTTTGCATCCGTCCCTCAGACCTGTGCTGTCCGTATGCAGTTTGGTAAAATCCTAGACTCTGGCCTGAAATTGTCAAATCACATCTGTTTATGTACATTTGCATGGGATACCTGTTTATGTCTATCTGGAGCATTATAAAAAAATCTTCTAGGATTGTTATACAATATAATCCTGAAATGGAATGGTCTCAGCCAGTCAGAACACTGGGATGCTGCACAGGTACTGATCCATAAATATACACTTATTTCTCATTTTTCACTTCTTTGGACTCTCATGAACTGAGGTCTTATTTGCATAGTTATTGTACCCTAATTTCTCAATAATAAGAGAATGCAAATCCCTATACTGTGAATAGCTAATAATGAGGATTCTTGGGCAGATTGGAAGAGTTTCCACATCTATCTGTGGATGCTTCTCAAACACTGAACAGCTGTTATGCAAATCACTCTGCTCTCATTGGCTATCATTTTCAGAACTCACCATTCATGAACTCACAAAACCAGCAGCACTGGAGTCAGAAGCTGAGGCAGCCATGTTTGCCATGGGAGTACAGATGGGAAATTGTGAGTACAGATGTCAATTATAGTATAATATTATGAGAATGTGGAGTATTTACAGTACAAGAATAACTAAAGAGTGCTTCCTGTTAATTTGGTAACAACTAGATCCTTCAGCCTCTCACTTTAATAGCCAAGGATATGAGTATTGTTTTGTAAACAAGCAGACCACTCAGGCCTAACATTTATCAAGGTTTTTGCCCCCTGTAGTTTACATGAGATATATAAGAGAGAGAGGTTTATTCTGCAGAAACTTTTTAAACATCTAGACTAACTCACAGGAAAAGAAACTCCATGCAACCTATGATCATGTTGAAATGCTGAATTTGACAATACCTCTCTAGAATCCAATTTGGAAATCTTACTTTGACTCATAAAACTCTCAGCTGTAGCCTGTTTGGGGAGAAGAGGAGAGCAATGTATTCAGAGGTTACCACAAACTGCATTCCCCTCCATTGCAGATAGATGTGATGAAACTACTCTCAATTACTGCGCTGGTTGGCTGACCTCAGCAAGAACTACACACAGTCCAGTTTGCACATCACAGACAACACTGTTAAGCCTCATAGCAACCTGTTCTGTAAGCAAGTATTGTTATCCCCATTTTACAGCTGAGTGAGATGAGCTGAATGCCCTGAGGCAGAGAGGTAGAGTTCAACTGACTTGCCCAAAGCAACAAAGAGATCCAGCGGAACCCAGGAGTCCTGACTGGTAGTCTCATAATGTAACACTAGATAGAGCTCTCTTTAAGACAAATTTTCAGGTATAATATTTCAAGCAAATAAGCTTAACAGACTTCTTGCTGAGCCTAGAGAGATAAATCTGACTGGAATTACAGCAACCACAGAGATATGCCAATATTCCAATAACACAGTGGGCCAAATTTAGCCGTGGTTTAACACTATTGCTTTGATGTCTCTTCCATCAGAGGTGACTTTGGGTATGGCAACACGGCAATTAAAAACCCACAGCTGCCCCAGGCTAGCTGAGTCGGACTCATGGGGCTCAGGCTGTAGAGCTGAATGGCCATATAGGCTTCTGAGCTTGGGCTGCAGCCTAAGCTATGGGACCTTCTCCACCTAGCAAGGTCCTATAGCTGAGGTCCAGCCTAAGCCCGGAAGACTACAGTGGAGTTAAACAGCCATGAAGCCCAAGCCCTGCAAGCAGGAGTCAGCAGGCATGGGCCAGGCGCGGGCGTCTAATTGTGATGAAGACTATCCTCAGTCCCTTTCAGTTTACTGAGATTGTATGAAAATGGCCCATGAAGAGCATAGCTATTAATTGCATAATTCTGCTTTCAGGTGTTGAAAAATCACAAGCATGTACTTTTAACTTTCAGTGTCATCAGCATCTTATACTGCAGTACATTATATTGCAGAGTTTCTGTAACTCGGTATGACATAATACAATGCATGGTAAACAAGATAATGCAGCCTGCTGTTTCAGAAGTACCAGTC
This sequence comes from Gopherus flavomarginatus, assembly GCF_025201925.1. Classification (NCBI taxonomy): domain Eukaryota; kingdom Metazoa; phylum Chordata; order Testudines; family Testudinidae; genus Gopherus; species Gopherus flavomarginatus. Next base: position 39,135,023 of record NC_066620.1, read on the forward strand.
ATGCTATAGAGAAGTAAGGTTTTCCAGGTAAAATTATGTTAGTAAATACATTATGTGTGATACAGCAACAGTGATAAAATCATCCTCTATGTAGAGGATACCGGGATCACTGAAAAGTATCCATTCAGAGATTCATTTTCACATATAAGTAGAAGCTGGTTTAGGCTGGAACATGTCTTTGCTAATTAGTTATTTTATTTTATGACGTTCTCCTATTCAGAAAACCCTCTGAAAGACAGAATTGGCTACATTCAGATTAGACAGAGGAAACTATTAGAGATAAGGGATGGTAAATTATAGACTTACAACTGCTAGAGAAGGAAAATCGTGGTCCAGGGACTTCTTGTATGACCTTGGGCAAGTCACTTAGGCCTAAATCCTCAAAGGTAATTAGTTGCCTAAATGCCTTTGCGCATTCTAGACACAGAGCCAGATTTTTAAAGGTGTTTAGGCACCTAAATACTTTTGAGGATCTGGGTTTCTGTGAGTTAGTTCCCATCTGTAAAGTAGAGATGATAGCACTTCGCTGCCTCACAGGCATGTTATGTGGATAAACCATTAAAGACTATGGGGTGCTCGGTACTATAGTAGTGGGAGCCGATAAAGACCTTATATCAGTTGGACATCCAGAGCCTCGCACTGTCAATGCAGGATTACTGTCTCCAGTGCACTCTCTTGTGAGCTGTCTGGTTTTAAATGTCCCGTGTGATGGGGCTCACGTTTCACACGTCTTAATGGTTCTTCTATTATTCATAGTTACATCTCATACAGACCCTAGCTTGTGACGCCTACATCTTTCTTTCTCCTTCTTGGTGTTTATACCCATAAATATTTGTTTACTTAGTCAGTTTATACATAATTAGCCCTTTGTCACTTTCCTATTATAAGCTCCTAGTAATTTTGGTGCTTTTCTCTGAAATTCCTCAAGTCTGTCCTTATGTTTTTGGCAATGTGGCACCCAGAACTGAATATAATGTATCAGTAGAGGTAGGTCACACCACAGCAGTATAAATTATTAATTTCTCTACTCCATTATGTGATGCTGCCTCTGCAGCCCCAAGTTGTATTGCAAATTTTGCATTGCAAATACATGTGTAATTTGATGTCCACTATCACCTATAAGGTCCAGAACTTTAAAGATATTTAGGCAGTGCTATACTCAGCGTTACAATGCCTAACTGATTTTGGAGCTTAAGTCTCATTTTCCAAAATGTTTTAGGTACTTAGCCAAAATGTAGGGACTTAGCCTAAATCCCTTTGTAAGTTGAAACTTAAATCAGTTAGGCATTGCACCACTGAGTAGAACAACATCTAAATGCCTTTAAAAATCTGTGTCTAAGTCTCTTTACCCATTACGGTGAGGATTGAGAAAGCATCTGCAGAGAACCCAGGGAATGTTAGTGAGAGGTCACAAGCTGACTGCCAAAAGAGCACCTTCTTCCTTCAGAGGCCTGCTCCCTGTATTCATTCAGAGTCATAGCCATGGCCCTATCTACTATCTGCAAAGGCCTTTAGATTGGTAGAGCTAGTAAAGAGGGGGCAGGAAATGATCAAAGAGGAAAAAAAAATGCAGGCTTTTGGAGAAGACACTAGGCTCAAATAATCAAAGGTGTTTAGGTGCTTAAATTTCATTGCTTTCAATGGCATGTAGGTGCCCAAATACCTTTGAGGATCTGGACCTAGTATTTCTTAGTTGCTTAGGAGAATGGCTAACTTCTCCAGCTACAGATTTCTTAGGCTTTGTCTAAGATAAAAAAGTATGTTGTTAGAACATGTTAGTTCATAGGTGGAAGGGCTCCCACAGAATTCAGTATCCTTTGGATCAGGTCCATAATGCAGCCAAAGCAGCTTGGGTGGCAGTGGAACTGTGGTAGGCTGGCCCTTCTCTTGTGGAGAAGCAAAGAGGTCAATACACTTTCATTTTTAGTGGAGACCATCTGATCCAAATAAACAGTCAACAGAAAGGGACTCCCGTTTATTCTAGGGTGTCACAGGGTGCTGTTAGCAGCTACCTGTCCCTTTGGAGACCAGCAGCTTGGTCACTTAGATCACCCAGGATACCAGGTGTGATTAGAGTAGGAGGCAGTTAGGTAGCTTGATTGGGTTTGGAAAGGTAGAAGAAATCAAGGAAGACTAACAAGCTAAGGAGGCAATTAGCTTACCAGCTGGAGAATCCAGGGAAGAAAGCAAGTAGCATAAAAGGCCGACCCAGAGAGTATGAAAGGGCCTCTGTCCATCTGCTGCTATACCGTGTTGTATCTGGAGCATAAGGAAGAAACAGTAACAAGCACACTTGGTGAAGGTACGCTGGTGGACTGCACATGATGTATAATTCACCAGGAGGACTTACTAGCCAAGGTTTTCAGGAACTGAAGGAGGTCTTGTTCACAGGTGACTTAAGGAGATGGAAGAAGGGCAATATTTTGTTCATTATCAGGATTTAAGTAGGCTACTTTTCAGATAGAAATATAAACACCTATAAAAACTTGAGTGGAATAAATAAATTACAGGTAGATCTGGATATTTCAAGATGAATTTGAAATCAAAATGGCTTTCTATTTGAAAATAAGGAATTATTTAATTAACGAAGGGTTAATATATGCCTCATTCACAGTTTTATGAGGTTTGATGAAACATGTCCTTGATAAGATCAGTATTAATCATTTCTCTTTTGTTTTGCCCTTCCTTGATGGACTGGATCTCACCACCACTACCAATGTGTGTTTAGTGTATTACTTTTGATCTGGTCAGAAAATATAGTCCCGTCTATTTTTCTAATGTAAAAGGCCCATGTGCAGGAAACAAGTGGCCAATCCCTCTGAGGGGAGGAATCAAAAAGAAGTTGGGGTCACACAAAAAGGGCTCGGCTGACAATCTGTGAGATTGGAGTCCTCTACTTTGCCACCCACAGAACAGATACAAAAACATACTGTCCCAATATGCCTCAACCATGGCCACAAAGCATCACCTCAAGAGGTGAGGATATAGCTGGGGCCAGACAGGAGAGTGCAAAGTAGCCTAACAAGGCCTTTTTTTTGAACAACTCACAAAGCAAAGGATTGAACTGGAGAAGAATTGAGCACCCTCCATTCACCATGACAGTTAAAGATGCTCAGCAGTTCATAGGATCAGCCCCAAACTGGTTATTTTAGAGTCATGGGGTAGAAAAAAATGGAGATAAAGCTGGTCCAGGGTATCTGCAGAGAGGCCGTGGTAGGGAGCTGGATTATGATGCCCACGAATTAAAAAAAAAAAAGACAACCTGTTATTCTGTGCAAGCTGGTGCATTCCAAAGGCAACATCTGCCCCTACCGCAAAAAACCCAACCCCTGCTCTTATGTTAAAATACAAACTAGGTCATCTCCCCACACCTACAGAATTCTCTTTTCCTTTCCCTCCAAAACTTCCATTGCTCCACCCAGAATTGCATGCCACCTATCACTCCATCAAAACAAGCACACACAAAAACCTCAACCTCCCCACCCCCAAACAGCCCTCTGTCACAGTTACAGGGTGAGCTGTGCCTTAATTCCTTTTAGTTCCTCTCCAGTGCATCCATTATGTGACAAACCTGGCTTCCTGCACCTCAATCTGAGTGGAACCACATGGCCCCACTTCTCTGAGACTGGATCTCTGGGCATCAGTCCCCCTGATTCCCAACTGTATTAATGCCAGAGGCCCAGCTACATTTAGCACCTGTAAACCCTTTTGCTCCAGGGACCTGTGACCAGCAAACTGATTAAAGCAATTAAAAAAAATGACATCTTCAAAACAAAGCATTATGTATTCCTTCCCCTAATGGTACAAAGCAGGGCCAGCTTTAGCCAGTCCGGGGCCGATTCGTGTGGCATGTACTCTCCGGGCGGCACTTCGGAATTCTGTGCTCCGGCAGTGGTAGCGGGACAGCAGGATTGCAGGGCTCTGGTCGCGGGCGCGGGGCAGCCGCACTTGCCACTTTTGGGCCGAGGGACCGAGGCCGCGGGGTTGCGGGGCTCCGGCCGAAGGAGCGGGGCTCCGACCGCGGTGGCGGGGCCGCAGGAATTGCCGCGCTCGGCCAGAGGAGCGGGACCGCGGGGTTGCGGGTCTCTGGACGGGTTGGTGGGGCCGCGGGGCTCCAGCCAGGAGAGTGGTGCTGCGCGGATGCGGGGCTCCGGCCGGGGGAGCGGGCTGCGGGTCTTGCCACGCTGGGACAGGGGGAGCAGGACCGCGGGGTTGCGGGTCTCTGGCCGGGGTGGTGGGACCGCGGGGCTCCAGCCAGGAGAGCAGTGCTGCGCGGTTGCGGGGCTCGGGCCGGGGGAGCGGGGCATCAGGGCTCTGGCCGGGAGAGCGGTGCTGCACGGTTGCGGGGCTCCGGCAGGGGCAGCTGGCCGTGGGTCTTGCCGCGCTGGGACAGGGGGAGCAGGACCGCGGGGTTGCGGGGCTCCAACCGGGAGAGTGGGGCGACGGAGTTGCCACGCTGCGGCTGGGGAAGCGGGACCGCGGGGTTGCGGGGCTCCGGCCCGGACAGCGGGACTGCGGGGTTGCAGGGCTCTGGCTGGAGTGGTGGGTCCGCGGGGCTCTGGCTGGGAAAGCGGGGCTGTGGGGTTGCAGGGCTCCGGCCCGGGAGAGCGGGGCCACGGGGTTGTCGTGCTGCGGCTGGGGGAGCGGGGCTGCGGGGTTGCGGGGCTCCGGCCCGGAGAGCGGGGCTGCGGGGTTGCGGGGCTCTGGCCGGGTTGGTGGGTCTGCGGGGCTTTGGCTGGGAGAGTGGGGCTGTGGGGTTGCGGGGCTCTGGCCCGGGAGAGCGGGGCTGCGGGGTTGCAGGGCTCTGGCCGGTGTAGCGGGGCAGTGGGACTTGCCGCCCTCCGGCCTGGGGAGCGGGACCAAGGGGTTGCGGGGCTAGGCTGCGGGAGCGGGACGCAGGCTCCGGCTGGGGGAGCAGGGCCAAAAGGCAAAAGCTGACATTAACATTGTTTCAGTAACATTGTGTGTTACTTGACATCCTGTATTCACTGTCACCATAGAAGGGAAGGGCTTTGCATAGACAGAAATTTGCCTGGCATCAGTAGAAAATGTTAAGTAAAATTTGCTTTAGAAATTAAACCTGGCGCTTTGTCATCATGTGTCATCATTGTTATTTCTTAGCTTTCAGCTATTTAGGTGAACTCTAAAACTTTCATACTGACTGTTTATTATCAGACATTGTATCTCTCTAATCTCCTTCATAACCATCATTGCCTTTTTTCCATTTTTATACTATCCCATAGTATCAGAGACAGTGAGAAAACTAGCAAATAAAGGTACATGACTATCTTTCTATCTCTATAGATAATGATAGATATACATGCGTCTGTCTCACATAGAGAGATGTGCTGTATTCCCTGCAGCCAGGGCCAGCTTTAGGAAGTGTGAGGCCCAATTCGAACAGTTTCGACAGGCCCCCCACAGGGATGATCAAAAAAAAAAACGTGAAAAAACGTGGGGCTTGTACTCACTGGACAGTGCTCCTAGTCTTCGGCAGCACTTCGGCAATGGGTCCTTCACTCGCTCCAGGTCCTGGGCGGCACTGAAGGACCCGCCGCTGAAGACCCAGAGCAAGCGAAGGACCCACCGCCGAAGTGCTGCTGAAGACCCAGAGCGAGCGAAGAACCTGCCACTGACGTGCCACTGAAGACCCAGAGCGCTGCCATGTGAATAAAAATTAAAAAGGCCCCTCTAGCCAGGGAAGGGATTCTCACTGGGTGCAGGGCCCTCTTAGGCGTGGGGCCCGATTCGGGGGAATTGGTGGAATAGGCCTAAAGCTGGCCCTGGTACAAAGCACAGAGAACAAAGCCACAGAGAATAAAAGTTCTATTTTCCCTGTTGTTCTTTCCTTGCCTGCTTTTGGTAAGCTCTCCTCAGCTCAGCTGACCACCATCTCTGGCTGGGAGAAGCCAGCTGCCAGCTCACAACTCATTGTCTTTGTCTCTGAGAGCCTCTGTGCCAGCCTGTCAGCTCTCACTGATGATTCCTGGGCAGTCTCTGGCCACTCACTCAACCCCTACCCTTTTCTAGGCCCAGGGTCTTCTAATGTCTAGTATCCTCCTTTTGATCCTAGGCTTAGCCTCAGGAAGAGTAAAGCACTCTCAGCTTGCCTGGAGATGGATATTCTCTAATGTAGTTTTTCCATTGTTTCTTCCATCACACTTATCTGTGTCATTGTTTTACCTTTCCTGCGTGATTCCTTTAACAACCTCTTTTGATTTAACTCCATTGCAAGAAACCCAGTATAACACACACACACAAAGACATGTATTGTATTCATAAGCAAAAATACAGGTATTTCTCACTTCTCCACACCATCACTCACCTCCTGCCCTTAGGAAAATTCTATTGTTAGTTCCTCCACCCCAGCCATTCCCACAAACTCTGTATTTACACTCCCTCTCCCCAACTGCGTCTCACTCTTTCCTTCTCTCCCACCAGCCTCACTGTCTTCATCCCTACTGTCCATCCAACCCAATTCCAAATTTTGTCCCTGAATACTCAACCCCCAAATACCATCTTGTGTGGCATCATGTACCTCACCTGAGGAGTCCAGAAAGCTGTCTGGGCCTTCTTCCAGACAGGCAAAGAAGCCTGGGCTGCGGGACACTGCTGAGCTGGGCAGTCTGGCACAGCACAGGTTGCTCGTTAACTCTTTGCAGCACTACTGATTGCAAGTCCACCCTGAGCAGTAGAGCGTCCAGTCTACTTCATGGATCCTTCTGGGAAGGCTTAGGAAGGAGCAAGACTGAGACAGCTTTTCAGCACGGCCTGCCACCTGCCTGGGGACCCAGGGCTGCAGGGTGAAACAATAGCCAGCACATGGCATGGTTGTGCATGACCCTGCCAGATGATACATATGCAGCCTATCTGAGATCCTGGACAGTGTTGATCAGTCAATTGGCATCTTTCTATTGGCTTCAGTGGGCTTTGGATCAGACACTCAGTGCCGGGCTGTGAGCAGAGTAGCCTTCCAGTGGGTCGAAGTACTGGTCTAGTGAGCAACTGTCCAGTTGTCTGGAGCTCAGCTTAGACCCAGGACTGGCGCTAGAGTTTTTCGCGCCCTAGGGGCACGGCCATTTCACCGCCCCGCGCGCCGCTCCTGCGACTCCGGTGGAGCTGCTGCAGCCATTTCTGCAGAGGGTCCGTTGGTCTGTGGCTCCGGTAGAGCTGCCGCAGCCGTGCCTGCGGCAGCTCCACCAGAACCGCGGACCAACGGACCCTCCGTAGGCACGACTGCGGCAGGTCCACTGGAGCCACCTGCCGCCCCCTCCCCCCCCCCCCCGGAAAAATGCCACTCCCCGAAAATCCTGGTGCCCTAGGCGATTGCCTAGTTTGCCTCAATGGAAGCACCGGCCCTGCTTGGACCTGATTATAGTTCAATCCCAAGGTCCATTCTTTAGAGCTCTCTATGATGGTTCAACCATATGCTTTCATTAGAGCACTGAAAAAATTACTCTGCTGCCAAGCTGGTTTAACTGGCAAAGGAAAAACTAAGAATGTTTTAAGAGTGGCCATGCAGAATCAGAGAACAGAACAATGCTTAGAAATTTCAGGTGGCTCAGCTATCCTAGCAATAAGACAATAAAAAAAAGACAAAGGTATCAGATTTGTCTGTTGGTCTGTTATTCAACTTCCCAGGACTAAAACAAAATCAGACATGTAGCTCTAACAGGAAAAAAAATTGTATTTCTTTGTGCCTCTGTCATAAACAGATAGTTAAGGGTTAATGTCTCTTTCACCTGTAAAGGGTTAACAAACAGTGAACCTGGAACACCTGACCAGAGGACCGATCGGGAGACAAGATACTTTCAAATCTCGGTGGAGGGAAGTCTTTGTTTGTGTGTTTTTTTTGTCTGTGGTTCTCTCTGGGTTCTGAGAAGGTAACCAGACGTACCTACAGGCTCTCTAATTTTCTATTCAAATAGTAAGTAACAGTAGAAGGCGGTTTAGTCTTTTTGATTGTTTTCTTTATTTGCAAATGTGTATTTTGCTGAAATGATTTTAATGTGTATTTGTGCTGGGGGGAAGACTCCTCTCTAATGTCTATAAGCTGAAAGACCCTGTAATATTTACCGTCTAAATTACAGAGACATCTTTTACTTTTTTTCTTTCTTTTTATTAAAAGTTTTGCTTTTTAAGACCTGATTGATTTTTTCCCCTTGTTGAGGCTCAAGGGAATTGAGTCTGTACTCACCAGGGAATTGGTGGGAGACACGGAGAGAGAAGGGAGGGGGGAAAGGTGGAATCCCTTTGTTTTAGATTCACGGAGCTTAAATCTGTATTACCTCTAGAGGAGGGGGAAAGGTGCATTCCTCTCTGTTTTAAGATTCAAGAAGTTTGAATCACAGTGATCTTCCAGGGCAACCCAGGGAGGGAAAGCCTGGGAGAGGCAACGGTGAGGGAAAGGGTTTACTTTCCTTGTGTAAGATCCCGGGGGTCTGGGTCTTGGGGTCCTCTGAGAAGGTTTTGGGGGGACCAGAGTTTACCAAGCACTGCAAGTCCTGGTTGGTGGCAGCACTACAAGATCTAAGCTGGTAATTAAGCTTAGGGGGATTCATGCTGGTACCCCAACTTTTGGACGCTAAGGTTCAGAGTGGGGATTTATGCCATGACAGCCTCCCAGGGCGGGTGCAACCCATTAGGATGCTAGCATTTGGGGGGCGGCATTTTGAGTCCTTCGGCAGCGACGGCGGAATCTTCAGCTGCCCTGGTCTTTGTTGGCATTTAGGTGGAGGGACCTGGACAGGGGGGGCACAGGGAGGGCCACCTGCAGCAAGTAAGGGGGGATGTGGCATGCAGGGGAACCACTCCCCACCCCAACTTATCTCTCCTTCACCTCCTCCCTTGAGCACGCCGCCCCGCTCTGCTTGTCTCCCTCCCAGGCTTGCTGCACCAAACAGCTGATTGGCGCCGCAAGCCTGGGAGGTGAGAGAAGTGGAGCGGCGACAGCGTGCTCGGGGAGGAGGCGGAGCAGAGGGGAGCTAGGGAGGGGAGCTGCCGCAGGGCTCTGTGGGCCGGGTGGAACCGCTGAGGGGGGCGCCTCAGTGCGGAGGGGGGGAGAGAAGCTGCTGCGGGGGGTGCGGGGGGGAGGCGGAGAGCTGCCACAGGGCTGGAGGCGGGGTGCGAGTGGAAGTTTCGCCTCAGGCACAAAACATCCTTGCACTTGCCCTGGTGCCTCCACTCAGTAATGTGCCATTCACTAAGTAAGACGATATCCACCATAAAAGGGTAACATAAAGATTACGGACTCTTAAAAGCAGTAACAGTAACTCGCAATCCACCAGTTCCTGTCATCTACTAAGATAACAATTTCTCCCCCATAGCAGAGAGTCCTCACAGAGCTTGGTAGCAATACACCAAGGGCTGGTTCACCATTGCCTGCACGTTGTGTAGCTATCCACACATGTAAAGCGGGTGCAACATGCTATCTGATCAGAAAGGCAGCTTTTTCCATTCACTTTGTTCTAGTGTAAATCATGATTCAAGGTGCAGGGCCAGGGCCAATCCAAATTGATGATAATTTGGCCGGGGGATAGGGGAAGAAAAAGAGAGTAATAAAAAAAAGAGACAGCCATAAACTAAATGCCAGACTCGGAGACCCCTTAAATTCTGGAGGTGTGTATCCATATCCTAGTCTGAATTATGCATCTTGGACTCATCTGTAATGCTAACAGAAAAAAAGGCAAACTATGTCAAGTGGTATAGGTAACCTTGTGTTGGCTCATAACTGGGAATGAATAGGTTGTCTACAGCTTCTTAGGCATAAGAATGCACCGAGAGCCACGTTACACCAATTTATTACTGGAGAGCAAGTAATGTGATCCACACTTAAATCCCCCACTCCAGGTATTTTGAATGTGAACATACTGAGTGTATTCACATTGTGTAAACACTCGTCATTCATCTTTCTTTTTAATGTACATTTATTATTCACTCTTTACATAGTGCCTTACAAACCAAACCCTCAAATACAACATTTTTCCAAATACGGCCTTAGGGCAAACATAGAAGCCCCTGTATATGAATTTGATTTCTGCTGGTGTACTTCTGTATGTTGTTATAGTTATATTGCGAGCTTGTTTTGTTTGTTGCCTTTCCATATTTAACCAGCCCATGTCAATTTAACAACATTCAGTATCTTATTTTCCCGTCAAACAGACTGATTTTATTTTTCAGCAGTAGGTTAAACGGGAAGCAAATTACCGGAAAAGTGACTTCTGAAGCCAATTTTAACTGCACAGTTTCTTGTATAGTCCATTTCTAGTTTTTATTATAAGAGCCAACTAATCTACTGAAGGCTACATATTAAAAAAAAAACCAATAAATAAACGAGCAGACTTGGCATAGTGTTGTCTTAGTTTTCACAGTGAGGCTTTTGTGCCATGCTTCTGAATTGCCCACAATGTCTTCTGAAGGTAAAGTTGCAGTGCCATCTGCTGGTACAACTAGGTTCTATCCCCAGGGTTTTCAGAGGCAATAGCAACAGCAGCAAACCACGCACCAGTTCCCTCTGCAGATTTTCAGACTGAATGAAAAAGGAACTAATAAACCTTGCAGCAAAGTGTATGTATGTTTGGCTCTATGTCTAACAGCGTGTGTCAATGTATATTGCTGTACACCTAGGAGATCTTTCTTTTCTTGACTTACATGCTTATTTATGATGTTAACACCCCACTGTGGCTGGGCATTGTGAAATATAGGTTGGATAAGTAACACAGCAGTAGCACTCTCTTTCTGTACTTGCTGTTTTGCACAATTAACTTTTCATAGATAAATGAGTAGTTACAACCATGTCTCTTATAATCTTACAATCATGTATATTGCCCAGTTTCTAGGTAAACAGTATAGAAATGAATCAGTCCTTACACAGGGTACCATCTTGACCTAATTAGTATATTTAATCTAAAAAAAATGAGATTTTATGTTCTGAATCTTTATATCCTTATTCAGTATAATGAGGGTCAGACATTTTCACACATATCCTAAAGACATGGTGGCATGAGTCATAACTAGACAGTAAGAGACATCACTAAAGGTTTCTCAATATGCTGGAGACCAATAGAAAACAAAAGGGTTTCTAGTATTTCCAGGTGCCAATAAGCTAATGAGACTTTCTCGCTTTGAGAGAGATCATTAGAAAGATTATTATTATTATTTTTTAAACAGGGAAAACTTTGCATTACCTCTTTATCTTTACCTCTTTATCTGCTGATAAAGACCATCCTTTTTTTCTGATGTAACAACAGTTAATGACACTTGAAAATTCATAAACATGTAATAAAGTTAATGGATTCAAAACATTCAGCATCTCTACATCTCCAATAAGCTAGAATGGTGCTTAGTAACATTGATGGATCTCTAGCTATGGAGTTCTCAAGCTTATCTTAGCACAGTGGTAGTCTGACACTTTTCATGTAGCCCTAGAATGATAGGAGCTAGACACAGAAAAAGATTGAATGCGCCTGGTTCTCATTTTACTTACAGCAGTTTTACAGATTTGTGACACCATTAACTTCAGCGGAGTGACTCCTGATTTAAACCATTGTGAGGGAGACTCGGTCCAACAATTCTTCTAGCCCATCCATGCAAGTGCAGGACTCTTCTTTATACTGTGGCACGTTTTGTAGTACTGAGATAAATGACCTATGGTAAGGCCATGGCTGGCCCAAGTCACCTGACGTGGGCTCATGGGGCTTGGCTGAAGGGCTATAAAATTGCCATGTAGACATTTGGTCTTGGGCTAGAGCCTGGGCTCTGAGACACAGGGTCTCAGACCCTGTGATACAGCCTGAGCCTGAATGTCTACTCTGGGGGCTCTGAGACGTGGAGCCACAGGGCTTTATTTAATGGTATATGGACATACCTTAATAGTTAGCAATTGGTTTGAGCCCTGAATCATGAGATTTAATATCCATTCCAAAAAACATTGTTCATTACGATAACTCTGGATACTCTGGAGCTCCATACAAATGTCCAATCCCTTTTTGATTCTTGCTAAGATTTATCCTTTCTAGTTCTATTTTCTCTAACCTACTTATAAGTGTTTCAGAAAACACAAGTTCAGGTCATTTAGATACACCCACTTCACTGGTTTCCCAACAGAGTTATCTACTACTTCCTCTTTGTTGCTCATTAGAGTGCTTGAACCTCATCCTGTCAACCAGTTTCCATCCAATGGGTGATGGTTGACATTGCACATTGTGATCTTAAAAGCAGAAACAGATGCTGTTCATGTATATTTCATTGAGAGTACATATTATGTAAACCTAGACAATGACTGACACAGCTTTTGAAGTTCTTTGTCCATTGATTCATGACGTGCCCTACATTTTGCCACTGTCCTCCAAGCATGCTTGAGCACAATGATCTCAATTGTTCAGGATAAAGGAGCAGCTGCTGAAATGTGGCAAATGTGACAACTGTTAAAAAATTTCACATTATCTGTTCAAGTCGCACATTCCCTGTTTCCAAATGAGTTGGTATAGAACCCCTGGCTTTAATTATTTAAACAATCTCTTACCTGTTTAACAGATGAGGTGATAGATTTTGCTTGAGCATATTCAGTGAATCTTATCAGACCCTGTTAAGTGAGAAACATTTCTGCAGCCACTCATAAATAACAGCAGCCCTGTTCACAGCCTGATTAGGTTGGTTCTATTATCAGAGCATTGGCCCCCATTCTTCTGTCATTCTGATCAGATCTCTATAGCACTTGGCAGAAGCTGCAGCTGGAAACCTTGAATTCCTCTGTTATTGCTAGGTGAGTCAATCAGATAATACAGTACTTTGCCTCCATCAGAGCAGGTGTGAAGACAAGAACAGGTTAATTACAATTTTATTTATTTGGTGTTTCTAGAAAACGAAACAGCTGTGCAGTCCGGATCGCCAGAAGTCTTAGGATCTTAAATACTTTAAGCATCTATCTTTCTTTCTTTCTTTCTTTCTTTTTAGCATATTCTTATCATAGTTCCAGTCTCATTGCCCATGGAGTTTCATTGTAACACCTTATTTTCATAAATTCTCCTTTTAGGGCTGACATTTTCCATGACCTGCTTAGTCTCAGCTTAGGAGTGATTTTTTTATGGCACATCTGAGGGAAATCTCTTCAGCTATTTTTGAATTATGGAACAGTAGGGAGGCAAATCCAACCCAGATATTTTTCAGTTTAAAAAACTGAAAAGAAAACTTTTTCTGACTCATCAGTAACTCAAAAATGGATAAACAAAGCCCTCTGGTTATGACATATAAATAGTGCACTGTGAGAATGAATCCCTTTGCTAAGGGACAAGCTTTCCCCTAGATGGATTATTCCCACCTCAGGGCAAGGAGACTCCAACAGTTTGCATTTGTGATGTTTCCTTAGCATCTTCTACCAGTGAGTGAGTGGAGTTTGCTTTCCCTCCACTGGGTTGTAGCCTTTGAAGCTATGAATACTCCAAGAGCAGTATAAGTCTCAGGAGAGTTGCTGTAGACCAGGGTGAAGGTCCAGCGCCTCTCTTTTGCCTCCCATCCTACCTGGCCCATCTCTGCCTAGGGGCAAGGGAGGTCACAGTGCAGTGATGCAACATTGACTAAGTAAATGCCAGCAGGGCTAGCATGAACATATGCCCCAAATTCCCCGACTAGTTGCGGGGCAACTAAATGGAAAACAATCTTTTTCCTCTGCACTTGAGGGCTGAACTGGTAGGGTCACACTGATTGCTGGCAATAAGTTGACGAATCAGGGCTCATCTCAAGTGTACTTACGGAGATGCTATAATGGCCTTAGAAATGAACCCAATAAAACTATAGTAGATTCCAATTTACATCAACAATAATAAACTCTATGGAAAGAATAAGCAGCATGGTGCGATGAGCAGGACGCTAGGCTGGGAGTCAGGAGACCTAGGTTCTATTTCCATCTTTGCCACTAACTGATTATACAACTTTGGGTCTAAATTTCAGAGGTGCTCAGCACTCACAGTTCCTCTGAATTCAGATAAGAATTAAATGCTTAAATGAGAGTTTGCAAGATCAAGTATGATACCTAATGATCACATTTGGACAGAGTAATGTGAAATCACCCTTAGAGGTCAAACAAAACAAAAACCCCATCACTCTAGACTGCAAAATATAGGACCATGAAAGGCCATGTTCGCTCTCCTGTTTGCTAGTCTCTCAATTTTCATGTTTTCTTCCAGACATTGTGATAGCATGAAGAGAGCTACAAACTGGAGAAAATATTTGGTTATCTCTTTCAGTCTTGTGTTTGTTTTCTCTTCCCTTCTGTGGCCATCATTATTGCATCTTTGTTTAAACTAGGAGGGTAGGTCACTGGGTCTCTTTAAAACTGTTGTCTGTATTACATCGTGTCTTAATCAGTGGAGTATTTGATCTGAGACGTGGTGAGAGTTTTGTAACTCTGTGTCATTCCCAGCCCAAGCCCTGGGTCTCAGATGACAGAGCACTACTGACACTGAATTACATTAAGGTGGAGTGGGAGGGTCTGAAACAGTCTGGGATATATAACTTCACTAGTTCACTTCACTATAGCTACTTCTATCACTAGCACTGTTTGAGGAAATGTGGCTCTAGGCTTTGTACAATCCCAAATATCATCTCATTTTTCCTTAGTCCTGGTCTACACTATGAGGTTAGGTCGAATTTAGCCCCGGTAGGTCAATTTTATAATGAATGCATCTACACAACCAACCCCTAAAGGGCTCTTAAAATCGACTGCTGTATTCTTCCCCGGTGAGGGGAGTAGCACTAAAATCGACCTTGCTGGGTCGAATTTGGGGTAGTGAGGACGCAATTCGACACAATTGGCCTCCGGGAGCTATCCCAGAGTGCTCCAATGTGACCACTCTGGACAGCACTTTCTACTCCGATACACTAGCCAGGTACATAGGAAAAGCCCCAGGAAATTTTGAATTTCATTTCCTGTTTGGTCAGCATGGCAAGCTCAGCAGCACAGGTGACAATGCAGTCCCAGAATCACAAACGAGTTCCAGCATGGAGCTAATGGGAGACACTGGATCTGATTGCTGTATGGGGAGAAGAATCTGTGCAGGAAGAACTCCAGTCAAAAAGAAGATATGCTAATATATATGCCAAAATCACACAGGGCATGGTGGAGAGAGGCTACAATAGGGACACACAGCAGTGCCACATGAAAGTTAAGGAGCTCAGACAAGCTTACCAAAAGACAAAGGAGGCAAACGATCACTCTGGGTCAGAGCTCCATACGTACCACTTCTATGATTAGCTGCATGGCATTCTAGGGCAGGACCCTACCACTACCCCACCACTGTCTGTGGACACCTGCAAAGGGGGAGTTTCATGCAACAGAGAGGAGGATTTTGTGGATGAGGAAGAGGAGGAGGAGAATGCACAGCAGGCAAGTGGAGAATCCATTCTCCCCAGCAGCTGGGACCTTTTCATCACCCTGGAGCCAATACCCTCTCAAAGTGGGTTCCTGGACCCATGATGCCAGAGAAGGCACCTCTGGTGAGTGCATATTCGTAACTACACTACAGGGTTTAAAAGCAATTGTGTTTAATGTTTGATTTGCCCTGAAGAATTGGGATGCATTCGCGGCCAGTGCAGCTACTGGAAAAGTCTGTTAATATGTCTGGGGATGGAGCAGGAATCCTCCAGGGACATCGCCATGAAGCTCTCTTGCAGGTACTCTGAAAACCTTTGCAGAAGGTTTCTGAGGAGGGCTGCCTTATTTCATCCTCCACAGTAGGACACTTTACCACGCCAAGCCAGTATCAAGTAGTCTGGAATCATTGCAGCACAAAGCATGGCAGCGAATGGTCCTGGGTTTTGGTCACATTCAAGCAACATTTGGTCTTTATCTTTCCGTGTTAGCCTCAGGAGAGTGATATCATTCATGGTCACCTGGTTGAAATAGGGGAATTTTTGTAAGGGATCAGTAAAAGGACCCTGTTCATGCTGGGCTGTTTGCGCTTAGCCAAAAGGGATCATCCCTGAGAAAAGCCACACGGTAGGGGGAAGGGGGAAGGAATCATCCCAGAGAATAGCCATGCGATGGAGTAGGGGGAAGGGTGTGCTTCACATCCACCTGAAACCCGCAGCCCCTCCTTTTAAATGGCAAACCCAACCGGCATTGCTTGCTATGGGAAAAGAGGCGCTGCAGTTTGAAGCCATTCCCACATGTTATGAAGGTGGAAGAAGCCAACCCCGCATTCCCTTTGGCTTACCATGGCTGCCTGGAAACCGAATTCTGTTACCCAGCTGTGTGTGACATGTCACCATACTGGCAGGCGCTCAATATAAAAGGAAAAATGCGACCTTGTATCTAAAGCACATGTGCTGTCTGCTGTGAATTGCTTGCTTCACTGTGAAAGAGTCTCCCATTTGTTCTCAGAAATTATCTTAAATTTTACTCACCCTTTTTATCCCCCCACAAGTGCAAATGTTTCTATGCTCCCCCTGTCATCTCTGTCCCTGAGGTTAACGCAGATTAGAAGGCAAAAAAAAAAAAAACGCACTTGCGATGACATGTTTTCTGAGCTCATGCAGTCCTCCCGCACTGATAGGGCACAGTTTAATGCATGGAAGCATTCAGTGGCAGAGGCCAGGAAATAATTAAATGAGCGCGAAGAGTGGAGGCACAACACGATGCTGAGGAAAGCCAGCAAGAGCACAGACCCCCGCTGCATCCACTGTATAACTGCCTACCCTCCTCTCCATGTTCCATAGCCTCCTCACCCAGACACCCAAGAACGCGGTGGGGAGGCTCTGGGCACCCAGCCACTTCACTCCGGAGGATGGCCCAAGCAACAGAAGGCTGTCATTCAAATAGTCTGATTTTTAGTGTGGCTACAATAAGCAAAGTGGCCATGTCCTTCCTTCCTCCCCCACTACCCCCGGGCTACCTTGTCCATTATCTCATTTTTTTTTAATTAATAAAGAAAGAATGCATGGGTTCAAAACAATAGTAACTTTATTTCGAAGGGAGGAGGGTGGCTGGCTTACAGAGAATTAAAATCAGCAAAGGAGGTGGGTTTGAATCAAGGAGAAACACACACAACTGTCACACCGTAGCCTGGCCTGTTATTAAACTGGTTTTCAAAGCCTCTCTGATGTGCAGCGTGCCTTGTTGTGCTCTTCTAATCGCCCTGGTGTCTGGCTGCTCAAAACTGGACACTAGGTGATTTGCCTCAACCTCCCACCCCACCATAAACGTCTCCCCCTTACTCTCACAGATATTATAGCGCACACAGCAAGCAGCAATAACAATGGGAATGTTGGTTGCGCTAAGGCTAGTCAGCAAACAGTGCCAGCGAGCTTTTAAAGTGCGTGACGGTAAGCTGAGTGGGCTCCATGCTTGCCGTGGTATGGTGTCTGCATGGGTAACCCAGGAAAAAAGGCGCTAAACGATTGAAAGCTATTGCTTACACGGAGGGAGGGGTAACTGACGACTTGTACCCAAACCACCCGTGACAATATTTTTGCCCCATCAGGTATTGGGAGCTTAACCCAGATTTCCAATGGGCGGCAGAGACTGCGGGAACTGTGGGATAGCTACCCACTGTGCATCGTTCTGTAAGTCGATGCTAACCATGGTAGTGAGTACGCACTCCGCCGACTTAATGCACTTAGTGGGGACATACACAATCGACTGTATAAAATCAATTTCTAAAAATCAACGTCTATAAAATCGATTTAATTTCATAGTGTACACATACCCCTAGTCAGCAAACAGTGCCAGCAAGCTTTTACATGTCCAAAGGCACATGCTACTACATTCTGCACTTGCTCAGCCTATAGCTGAACTGCTCCTCACTACTGTCCAGGCTGACAGAATATGACTTCATGAGCCATAGGATCAAGGGGTAAGCTGGGTCCCCAAGGATAACTACTGGCATTTCAACTTCCCCAATGGTAATTTTCTGGTCTGGGAAGTAAGTCCCTTCTTGCAGCTGCTTGAACAGCCTGGAGTTCCTAAAGATGAGCCCATCATGCACCTTTCCCAGCCATCCCACGCTGATATCAGTGAAACGTCCCTTGTGATCCACCAGTGCTTGCAGCACCATTGAGAAGTACCCCTTGCAGTTTATGTATTGGTTGGCAAGATGGTCCGGTGCTAAGATAGGGATATGCATTCCGTCTATTGCCCCGCCACAGTTAGGGAACCCCATTGCAGCAAAGCCATCCACAATGACCTACACATTTCCCAGAGTCACTACCCTTGATAACAGAAGGTCAGTAATTGCCTTGGCTACTTGGATCACAGCAGCCCCCATAGTAGATTTGCCCACTCCAAATTGATTCCTGACTGAGCGGTAGCAGTCAGGTGTTGCAAGCTTCCACAGGGTTACCACCACTTGCTTCTCAACTGTCAGGTCAGCTCTCATCTTGGTATTCCTGCACTTCAAGGCAGGGGAAAGCAACTCACAAAGTTCCAGTAAAGTGGCCTTACACATGCGAAAGTTTCGCAGCCACTGGGAATCATCCCATACCTGCAACATTATGCGGTCCCACCAGTCTGTGCTTGTTTGCCGGGCCCAGAATCGGCGTTCCACTGTATCAAACTGCCCCACTGCCACCATGATGTCCCAATTGCCACATTCTGTGCTTTCAGGAACATCTGTTTCCATGTCCTCCTCACAATTGTCCTTGTGCTGGTGGCTCCTAGCTAGGCTCTGCACATACTGAAGGATCATACACAAGGTGTTTACAGTGCTCACAACTGCTGCGGTGAGCTGAGCGGGCTCCATGCTTGCCATGGTATGGCATCTGCATGGGTAACCCAGGAAAAAAGGCACAAAATGATTGTCGGCTCTTGCTTTCACAGAGGGAGGGAGGGAGGGGAGACTGATGACATATACCCAAAACCACCTGCGACAATGTTTTTGCCCTATCAGGCATTGGAAGCTTAACCCAGAATTCCAGTGGATAGCTGCCCACAGTGCACCACTCCGTGAGTCAATGCTAGCTACGGTATTGAGGACACACTCCGCCGACTTAATGTGCTTACTGGGGACATACATAATTGACTGTATAAAATCGCTTTCTAAAGATTGACTTCTATAAAATTGACCTAATTTTGTAGTGTAGACATACCCTTAGATAATTTTCAAGCAGCACATGTGGAAATAATACAAATTGTCCTTGGATTTCATCTATCTACAGTGATTTAAGATTGTGGACCCAATTCTGTTTGCAATGCTCACTGACTTCAGTGTGGTTACCTGGAGGGGTAAAAGAAGACAGAAAGTTGGTCCACTTTCTTAAAGCAATCCTCTAAAAATACCAGCTTATTTCCAAACAAATATTTGGTATCTGAACTTACAGCAAATGCCAGAGCAGAAACACATTTCATTTTTATCAACATGGTCTCATTTTATGATTTCATACTCAGGGTATGGCTACCCTTGCAGCTGTACAGCGCTGGGAGTTAAACCTGTCTTTGTACAGGTGAGTAGGAAAAGCGCTGCAGTCTGTCCACACTGACAGCTACCAGCGCACTGTCGTGGCCACATTTGCAGCATCTGCAGTGGCATTGGGAGCGGTGCATTATGTGCAGCTATCCCAGCATTCAAGTGGCTGCAACGTGCTTTTCAAAAGGGGGTGTGTGGAGTGTGACAGGGAATGTGGGGGAGAGAGAGAGAGTGGATTTTTGGAGTCAACACTCTGTCAGCAGCTGCCTTGCAAGTTCCAACCCGCTGTCACGCCCCTTTCTCACTCACTGAAAGCAAATAGCCCTCTTTGGTTTTTTCCTCACAGACCAGATAAGCAGCCGCTCCAAAACCCCACACTCCCTGCGCTGCTTGTCTCCTCAAGCCCCTTCCTTTCACCTCTCTTGAAGCAAACACTAGCTGTGGGCTTTCCAAAGGGAGCTCCCTGCCTCTGCTCTTTCACAGCAAACAGGAGCTGGTTTTGGTTTTTTGATAAGCAGGTCTTGGAGCCCAGAGTTCACAACAAAACAAACAGAGGCATCACAACAAAACAAAGAGAGTTATCTTTACTTAAAAGGATTATGGGAAGGTTCCGGAGGTCAGTTACAGCATAGTAAGATTATTCCCTGTTTACACTGGCAGTCCAGCGCTGCAGCAGCAGCGCTATACTCTTTATTCCTCTCATGGAGATGGAGTACAAGCTGTAGCCACAGAGATACAACGCTATATGTGCCTTGCCAGTGTGGACGGGGAATGAGTTACTGCGCTGTAAAGCCACCACCAGTGCTGTAACTCTCAAGTGTAGCCAAGGCCTCAGATATACTCCTCCAAATTTTATTTCCATTTCACCAGGTTCCATTTAATGGAGTCTGGTGCTTGATATGTCAGGAAAACGAACACAAGGTATTTTATTTAAGTGGGCAATTCTTGCCAGGGCCTTCAAGAAAATAGGGAAAAAATATCTCATTCAGGCTTTCTCTTAAATTGGAAATAACTTGTTTGGCCTTGTTCCTCTTTCCTTGCAGTGGGTAACTTTGCAGAATGCTATATACCAATTCCTTTCCCCCATGAAAGTCTCACCAGTTAAAGAGGAGGGATTCATACCAGTATATCAAACCTTTAGTGCAGTTTGTATAATGTGTGTAACTTACATGAAGGAGAAAGACAACCACCCTTTGTACTGTGCTGCTCTGCATGTCCAGGTCCACATCTTTTAAAAGTTTGGCTATTTAAATATACAGAACAGCAAGATGTTCATTGTAGGTTAAAAGTGTTAGTGCCATAATGTTGAGGGACGCTGTGGGACATATTCATCCTGGTATATCTTCCACTGATTTCAATGGGTTTATACCAGTGATGTATATGATCCATTCTACACATTCCAGGGCAGGAAGAGGTAAATATGGAAGTGCAATGCAGCAGACAATATAAAAGATATCACAGTATGATATTTACTATCCACAGTATATTGGGTACACCAATTACAAATTAAATAATGCAAAGTTGGCATAATTTACCACAAATCTGACATCATTTTAAGCTTTCTGTCTCTCTATCTAGCGTCTACTTACCTGCCTACCTATCTGCTGCAGAAATAACTGAAAGCATCCTTGTAATCTCTATAAGGATACTTCCTATTAGACATGATAATGCTTAGCACTTAGATAGCATTTTAAAATTTCAAAGCAGTTTTAAAATAGGAACTAATTAATCCCCACAGCACTCCTGCACAGTCGGAAAGGGCTATTATCAGAATCCTCAATTTAGAGATGGCAAAACTGGGGGAGAGCAGTTTACTGATGTCCTCCACAGGTGGAGTGAGTGTCAGAACCAGGTTTAGAACTCATGAGAAATCACAGATGCTCAGCCTGATGCTCAGTTCCAATATAGTTTTTTTAAAGGGAACATACCCTCATAGTTAATCAATAACCTTTATTGCTACGCAATAACAAGCATTGCCAGATGCGTGAGGATCAACGGAGTGGCTATCCTCAAGAAAGGAAACGCAGCCTCAAATGCCCACTATTTTTCCCCAGCGTCTACCTAATTTCCATGCACCAACCTGAGCCAGGAGTTTTGGCTAGTAAGTTATTGTGTCAATTGCCATTCTCTCTAGTGAAGCATAGTTCCTGGAGTGCTGCAATGGTCACACCAGTGCCTGTGACACTTACCGATGGTCTCTGAGCTGTCTGTGCTAATAAGAGTAAAAATAAAATTCTTTTAATTTCCAACAACTTTTAAATTGTAATTTCTATTCAGTCTTCCTCTTCTGTCTCTAAGTGAGCTCCTAGAAGGCAGCACTGTAGATACCAAAGCAGCAGGATCAATGGTTGTGAGGAGCATTTTTTCATGTATACCACTGCTCAGCTGCAATAGAAATATCAGTCAGCAGAAGAAAGGTCCAAGGAGCTAGAGCAAAGTGCCCTGAGATGCCACAAAGTTTCCATTTACAAAGGGTTGGTTTCTTTTTTCTCCAAGGATAAACCAGGCAAACTGGCAAATGATGTGTGATGCAGAAGGTCGGACTAGATGATCATAATGATCCCTTCTGGCCTCAGAATCTGAATCTATGCCAGTTTTTTATAAGTGAAAGATTTGCACAGCTTTCCAACGTTTGCTGACTACTCACAACACACTATTAAGAAGTAATAGAAATGGAGCAAACGTTTCTCACAAAACTCAATGGAAACATGAAACACAGGTGTTCATTATGTATAGAGGATTCATAAATCAACCTGTTTGGCAGGAAGGATTTTGCCTGCTAGTTGGCATCTTTGCTTGATGCTAGATGTTTCTCCTCCCTCTTACAAACATCTTAGTAAAACTACAAGAAAGAGGATCCATGTAGTAACAGGAAACCACAATGAAAGTTGTTTTCCTTGTAGTATTTTCATAGCATGAAGGATAAGGTTTCTGCTTGTTAATGTCCAGTGAACACTGATCTAAAAAATCCTCTCAGGGACTTTGAAAGATTTCAAGTTTTTCAGATAATGTCATCCACGATTAATGTTTTTCAGGGACACATATCCTTTACAAGGATGATACGGCTTTTTAGGCAATTCTACTATCACTATCAAACACTTTCAGGGATGCCATCAATGGCTGGCGGGGAAAAAGGCTGGCCTTGTGTTTAAGGCTCTGGCCTGGGACTCAGAAATCAACGTTCAGTTCTCAGCTTTATCTTAGATTTCTTGTGTGGTTCACTTAATTTCGTCCGTGCCCCAGTTCCCCCTTTGTGAAATAGAGGTAATAATACTTCATTTGTCTTGTCTATTTAGGATATATGCTTTTTGTAGCAGGAAGTGTCTCTTAGTAATTATATGCACAGCATCTAGTATAATAGGGCCCTGAGCTCATTTGGGGCCCCTAGGTACTACTGTGATATAATAATAATAAACAATTAATAATTAATAATCTAAATTATTAATGCATTGACAAATGGATACTTTTTTATCTGCCAGCTTGTGGAAAGATGCTGCAAGAGGAATACACTGCTGTGGCTGGACTTGCTGTATACCAAACATGCACAATAAACAGCATAGCCAGGAGGACATATTTGTTCAGCAGACCTATCTGGTTAGCTGAAGTAGAGAGGCTAAACCAAAAATGAGTAAGAACTGTACTGACCTTTTAACATGCTGCAGTTCCACCTTGTGTACTTACCACCTTCATCCTTACCATAAAAACAATCTGCAAAGGCAGCCAATTATCAGTAGGAAGAATTGCCTTTGTTGCTGTAAAAGTCAATCCACATCCAACAGGAGACAGGAAAATGGCTTTTTTTCCGCATTGCTCTGGACTTTAAGTGGAAATCTCTTTGAGCTAAGCTACATTTCAGCAGGAGGCTATCACACTCTAGTGCAGAGTTTCTGGAAGAGGAATGCCAAGGATGTAAAATCCCTGAGAAGGGAATACCCCCATCATGTGAAGCCTTTGAAGTGACAGCAAGCATATATTTATAATTACAGACAGGGCAGTATAGTGTGTACAAGGCATAAAGACATGCACTGTGTCCTAGGGGCATGGCAGGAGATGTGACATGCGTGCATGGAGCCTTGTTAAACTGCTCACTGGGGGTAAGGAAACCTGAGACCAGTGGTTCCTATCACTTTTCATGTCACAATGCAATCCTTTTGCTTTCAGGAGTATGCACACTTCACATACACCATTCATATCCCTTACGTACACTACAAAACTCTAACTTACCTCAGCAGGTAACCTAAGCTCAGCTACACACCTGACATGGAAGCCAGAAAGAAAAACAGCAATGAGATGTTTGCAAGAGGCCTGAATACAGGCAAACAAGCCCCTTGAGGCCACTTGGAAAGACTCACACTCCTGCTGCCATTTGCCCTTTAGGCCTGGAATGAAAAGCAAGCCTGAAAACAGCCAGAATTCATACATTTCTATTTAGAGATGTGGTTGTTTTTTGTGTGTGAGAGAGACATGATTATGATCTCAGAATGAAAATAATTTATTGAAGTACTTGGTTTTTCCTTGTGGGTTTTGGTGAAACATGTAATTGTTTGGACATCATCTGTGTGTGAATGCCTGTCTGCAACAGTGAGACCCTGATACAGCAAAGTGCTCAAGCGTCTTCCTAATTGTAAGCACATGAGCAGTCCCAGGACTTCAATGGAGGTACACAGATTTACATCAGCTAAGAATCTGATTTTAAGAGCTTAGCTCTATACCAAATGGGTAGCCACCCTGCTTGCCTGTTAAAAAAAAGGATTGTGCAAAGCACTTGTTAATTTTTTTCACAAGAAAATTGTTGACAATGACTTTTTTATTTTTTATGAAAAATGTATTGCCTTTTTTCAATGTATTTTATAATACTTAAATCAAAAACATGAGTGAAAACTTTCTTGAAAAGATTATCACAATTTTTCATTTGCTGAAAACCTGGTTTATAATTTTTTTAAAAAACAATGAAAATCACTTTCAAACACTTTGAAGTTCAACCAGCTTTGAAATTTTTCACAAAAATTATTTTCATTTTTCACCAGCTCTAGTATTAACCTATTTGGATATAATTCAATTACTATTTTTCAATTTTTTTAACATGATAAAAATTTCAGGCATGAAGGTTCACTTTGCTGTCATTCACCAAACACTCCAGAGATTTCATGCAGCTGCCGTCTGATGGCCAAGAAGTACCCAGTCCAATCAAATGGGATGACTCCAGACTGGTGGAATTTCATAAAGCTGCTTTGCTTTTAAGACTATTCTACGCTAGAGAGCTTCCAGCAGCACGGCTGTACCAATGCAGCTGCACCACTGTAATATCTCGTGTAGCCGCTCTATGCTGACGGAAGACAGCTCTCCTGTCAACATTATTAAACCAGGCCCAATGAATGGTGGTAGCTATGTTGGTGGGAGAAGGTGATATAGTGTTGTGCACATTACCACTTATGCCAGTGAAATTTATGTCACTCAGGGGAGGGGGGAGATATTTTTTCACATTCTTAAGCAACAAAAGTTTTGCTGACATACGTGCTAGGCCTTAGTTTTATTTGCTCTGTTCGTTTGGTGCCATTATGGTCTGCTTCAGGTTGTCATAACCATGGAATAGCAGTTCTTAAAATAATTGGAGATTTGTGACCAGATCCTCAGCTGGTAGAAACTGGTGTAGGAGTTACTCCAATTTACACTAGCTGAGAATCTGGCCCAATGTGCTTTTATCTGAAATAATTTGTCTGGCTAATTCATGAAGTCAGAGTAACTCATGAGGTGCCTGTCACATTTTAACCAATTCCTCCTGCTTTTTAAAACATCTCTTCTCTTCTTTTCTGACACCCTTGCTATTCTTTGTAGAATGTCTGTGCATCTCCTGATCTGGCTGTTTATCGCTAATGTGAGAATACTGCATACCCATAAGTTAAACAAGAGGGGCAATGTGTGTGTCTCTCCCCATGAAAAGGCCTTTTGTATTCTCCCCTTGGGAGGGCAGAACAACGTAAGCCCCTATGAACATTTATTTTCCTTTAGCAATGATTGCTGTAAAAAGAGCTCAAAA
This sequence comes from Gopherus flavomarginatus, assembly GCF_025201925.1. Lineage (NCBI taxonomy): Eukaryota > Metazoa > Chordata > Testudines > Testudinidae > Gopherus > Gopherus flavomarginatus. Next base: position 39,160,457 of record NC_066620.1, read on the forward strand.
TTAAATGAAATGACCTGATGTTACATGGCTTCTACAGCTCTAGGGCACGATCCAGTTCCAACTGAAGTCAACAGAAAGGCTCCCATTGAATTCAGAGGAGCTGGATGGGACCCTTTAAGAGAATACAATTAGATAATTGATAATCTCTCATTATAAGTAGATGAGTTTGGCTGGCAGTCCCAATATAATAAGGTTAAGTCTGGTGTCTTTAGGTACTTCAGAAAATGTATAAGGAAAGCCAAATAAATGGGGTCACCACATAGGTTGTGTCTACATTGTAATCTGGGATGTGATGGCATCCTGAGCTGGCTTTAATCTAGCTAGTGTGGGTCCAGAGCTGTGAAGCCACTGGCTTCTGCCCAGTTTGCCCACCTGTAACCCTGGCTAATTACTCACATGTCTAGCCAGCACTGAAGTGACTTCACTACTACCAACACCTAAGCTTGCTAGATTAAAGCTAGCTCAGGAATTTCTACTTGAGCTGCAATTGCATCCATGATTGCAGTATTGACATACTCACAGAGGAGCCATTGCTGGCTCAATTGTCCATTTCTGTTCATAGTCAAAGAGCAAAGCCAATGTACAGATATTTTATAATATAAATACTATAAAAAGGTTCAGGAACTATTAAGCAACTTTCTATACTTTTAAACTTAATGTTTTTGCATGTGAGGAATTCAGTGCTCAGTAAAAATGCTGGGCTGATGATACTGGAACATGAAATCCTCTGTTTGGTCACAGAACAGGTATGGTACAGAGAGTATCAGTGTAGCCTTCTCCACACTGCCTCACCAAAGTGACTCCACCCTGTTCTGAAAAGATCACGTCTGCTAGTCTGATGTATTTCAGACTATCTGGTTTTTAAAGCCCTGGCCACTCAGATAAGATAGCCAGCTACTATAGAGCTAATTGGAGCAGTGATTTGGTGATGTGGAGCCTTGTCTGGACTGAGACTATCAATTTATTTCATCTAACATCTGGCAGATGGTGAACAGCTTATGGTATCTACTAACACAGAGCCTCTTCCTGCTTCTACTAAAGTCGATGGCAAAAGCCCTTAAGTTATGAAGCCCCACGTTGGGTACACTATTGTGCAAACGTTCATCCATCTGAGGAATAGATCTGCATGAATTCCATGACAGATCAATAACTCTGGGCCTCTCATGAGAAAAAGGGCATTTTTTGCCATTGCTAATTGTTTGTTTTCTGTATTGATCTGTATACCACCTACTGTCCAAGAGTCTTGCTTGTGAGACATAGGGCAAAGTTGATGCTCTCAGAAAAGTCCCCAATGAATTTACCTTGAACATACCCTAACTAGTTTATTTCCAAACAAGATGAGCTATATGCTGCTGAATATTTTTAATATTTGCTTCTTATCAGGTGAGATCATTTTGGCTATGCACGTGTTCTATCAAGCTGAAAGACTGTCAATAGATATTAGTGTAACTCTGCTATTCAGTGCTATAGCTGAAAGGAACAGACTCAGATACATCTCAGTTTGCTGTATTCATTTCATTTTGCTATAACATTCATTGCCAACTCTCACGATTTTATCAGGAGTCTTGTGATATCTGATGTTTTTCTTAAAGCCTCAGTACGTGGAGTCATCTGATTATATGAGAATCAAAACTAGCTTTACAAAAAAAAAAAGAAAGAAAAAGGAGTTTCCTAGCCCTCATGGCTGTGGAGAAAAGATGGAAATATAACCTATGTGCTCCTACTAACTTAGAAACCTGAAGGTAAATAAAAAGAACTCAACTGGTGTTAGTAATTTTTTTTAAAAATCTCATCATTGTTAAGCCACTCTCATGATTTCTGGGACTTGATTCGTGATCTTTGAAAGCTTAGGGTTGGCAATACCGTTAAGGGCCAAAGTGTTCCTGGTTCCTACATTGGTGTGCGAGGAAGAGGGAAGATATAAGAATTCTTCTCTCTGCAGATCACTCCCTAGCTGGGAAGAGACTCTCCTGAGCTTCTAGCTCTAGTGATACCCACTGGAGTGCAAAGGAGGCAGAAAGAGGTCAGAACTGCAGCTACACGCTATAACAGAGCCCTAGCAGCAACACTTTTTTGTGTGTTTTCTTATATAAATTCTTGCTTCTCTGTAACTAGAGGTATAGAAGTTTTGCAGTCTGTTCTTTCACCTCTAAAGGTTTGGATATACAAATTCCATTTCAGTCAAAAGTGTAGCTGGATTAATACTGAAGAAAAAATCTGTTTAAAGCAAGTTTAAAGCTCAACTGCACCAACTAACAATAGTGTGATGCTGGCAGACCAGGTGCCAGCTCATGCTAAAGCCCCTGGTCAGTTCACTTGTGTATTAGTATAGATCAAAGTAATTGTTAAATGTATAAGAGTGTATTTGGTGTTTAAACTTCATGAAAACTAATGGGATGCTACATGCATTGTTTTCACTTATCTGTAATCTTGTTATAATGTAATAGTAACCATTTACATTGTGTATACCTCTGTGTAAATAAATAACCCATCAAGCAAAAAAGAAGCCCTGTGGAATGCTAATGAAGAACTTTAACAGAAAAGTGCTAATTTCAAAGCAAGTGGTCATTGTGTGTAATAATCAGAGGTCAAAGACATAAAATGCATTCCTTTCTCTCTGTAATCAAAGGGAAAGCCATAGTACTATGCCATTCATGTCCACATGGGTCATGACACAAACAGCTTGTTTTCTGTGAGAAGAAGCTATAAGTATCGATTCAGGGAAAGATCCTGCATCTCTGGACTGTTTGGATTCTAACAGGGCAGAATAACTGAACAAGAAGATGGAGATCCCTAGAGTTATTCTGGGTAACCCTGAGAGACTTTTGGGAAAATGGCAAATTACTACATCTCTGACACCATTTGGAATTACAAACTGTGACTCACCTGTATATATATTGTACCTGCTTTAACCTCTCAATGACTGTCATTCCCTTTTCTTAGCTAATAAACCTTTAGTTAGTTTACTATAGAATACTATAGTATTTGGTGTAAGATCTAGGGTACCAACTGATCTGGGGCAAGTGACCAGTCTCTTGGGACTGGTGGCAACCTGATGTGATGTCATTTTTGGTGTAAGTAACCTTTTATCACAAAGTCCAATTTGTCTGGGTGGCAAGATAGGTTGGAGAGTCTGAGGCGGTGGTCCAGATTTGGCCTGAAGTCCACCTATTGACTACCCCTGGTCTAAGAGGATTGTCTGTAACTCCATGGTAAGACTGTTATACTGATCCAGGAGATCACATTTGTCATTGGCTTGTGAAATCTAACTACAGAACACACACCAATGGATAGTCTTCCCTGAGGTAGGCACTCACAGTTGTGAACCACTCCAGACAGCATGACAAATAGTATAACCTCTGAAATGCAAACTTCAAACTTTATGTTTCAACGTGCAGTTTAAATCCATGTTGATTTTGGTTAGTTATACAAGACATCCAGTCAGGAATAATATCTATGAAAACAAAATGAGAAGTGAAAACTTTAAGAAATCTGTGCTACGCTCTGCCATTCATGACACTGTTTTAAAGAAGTGATGTATTAACAGCCACATAATAACATATTCAGTATAGTACAATATGGTAAAAATATTGCCCATTCCTTCTTCATAACATGCCTAATATACTGCCTTTCCTATCCATCCACTCAACTACGTTCTTGTCCAAGCTCTCAATTACTGCACCATCTTTCTCTCTGGACTTGACAAATGCCATCTTGCCGTGTTCATATCTATTCAGAATTCTGCTGCAAAGATCATTTTCCTAGACAGCCACTTTGAACATGTTACCCTTCTCTTTGCATCCCTCCACTGGCTCCTCCTTTTTTACCACATCAAACACAAGCTACCTGTCTTCATTTTCAAGGCCCTTCACAGCCTATCCCTTCCCAACCTATCATGCCTGATTCACTAGCGAGCTGTCGATGCTTGCTGCTGATCAGCCCATGATGGCAGCCTCCATCTTCTGTTTGTTAAATTTTCAAGTACACAGCTTTGTGCTTTCTCCCATGCTGCTTCTCATGCTTTTGAGGAGCTCCCTGAAACATCCAAAAACCAAACATCTTATCCTCCTTCAAAACTCTCCTTTTCCATGATGCCTACGAAAAAATTGATTAGGCTGCTGAAAGATTGTCTCATTGTTTCCATGTACTCTTTCATCTGTCTTTATCCATCTGTCATCTCTTGTCTTAGATTGTAAGTTCTTTCGAGCAAGGGTAGTCTTTTTGTTCTGCGTTTGTACAGAACATAGCACAGAGAGGTCCTGGTTCATGACTAGGGCTCCTACATGCAACCTCAATACAAATACTAATAAATAATAATCATAAATAGATAATCATATGGCAGTGCAAACGCTATGTTTAAAAATAATGCATCTGTCTGGTGCCCCTGTGCTCAATGGAGTGGAGGCAGAGCTGGGATCCTCTGTCTGGCATCCTGTGACTGGTATGGGGATGGTTTAGCTCTAGTATAAATTAGAGAAGCCTTGAGATTGCTCTAATTTACCCCAGCTAGAACAGCCATGCCTGAAACGTTTCACCAGATAAGGATTGGATACTCTGTACCAAGAGGGTTGGAGTAGTGAGTGGCATAAAGCAGGCTATGCTGGCCACACCAGCTGGGGGAACTCTTTGCTGCCTAAGGTAGTTTTTAAAGTCCCTTTCACACTGCTGAAGCATCAAAAAGGGGACATTTTTATGGGGCTGCACTGAGCACTCTGTGACTGTGCAGATGCCTTGATTCTGCATAGTGAGCTTGTGGGACTTCTTGTGGGCAGGAGAGTCTCTGCCCCTGGATCTCTATACAGGACAGGGCCCTTAGTGTTTACTGTTAATTCTGGGCCCATTGAAATCAATGGCAAAACGCTCATTGACTTCAGTAGGGTCAGGATTTCACCCCAAGCCTTTAAAAGTGCTTTGCTAAGTATCCATTATTGTAGTTGAGAACAGTAAAGATGCCCTATGGTAACAGATACATCAATCCTCCAGGTAATTACAGATCACATCAGGCAGAAATGTCTATATAAACTGTCATAGCCTAGGTGCAATTCTTTAGTCATTTAATTTGGATCAGTCATTTTGTATATTAAGGCAGAGAATACAAAATGCCTTAAACATTTCAATTTTTAGGGCCTGCTCCGGCAGACTTACATGTGTGTTTAACTGCTCCTGTGAGGAGTAGTCAATTTCAGTGGGACTACTCACATGAGCAAAATTACTCATGTGTGTAAGTCTTTGCAGGATCAATCTCTGAATTTGTAAGGTTCCTCAGCTCACAGAGCAATTACTTTTCACATTTTATTTTAACAATGTTATCTCCCAATTCAATTAACATCATCACAATTTTCTCTTGACAATTTCATAGCAAGTCTATGGGGATCCTATTAAAATGTCATTATATTGCTGCTGCATTATAAGACTTTGGTGCGAAAACAATTTCAGTGCAAGTCTATAGAGATCTTGTTATGAAGCTGTTAGAATGTGGAATGCAAATAGCATCAATTATTGCAGCACAAGCCTGTGGAGTCCCAATCCTGATGTCATCGTGATGTGAAATTAAAAAGGGAAATTATTTCAATCCAAGTCTATGGAGATATCAGAGTGATGTGAGGAAGGGGAGAAAACTATTTCACAGCAGCTCTGTAGGCACATTGATATGCTGGCCCCAATCCTGAAAGCCCTCTACATGCAGAACCCCTTCAGCTCCCCATGCAGAGGCTTGCAAGACCATGTCCATAATTGTATAGGATATTTCCAGATCACTGTAAGATCTGCTGTACTTACTGGTGTTGAGCAAAATGGGACTACCCCTGGGTGAAGTTCATCCCTATGGAGAGGCCCATGCACCACTTAAATCCCCCTTAAGGCCTTATTTAAGTCAAACTGGGTCCATATATTTAAATCACGTTATCCACTGAAAATAAAAAATGTAAGACCACTAAACACAAAGGGCACTCTTCATGTATACAAGGGGATGGGACTGGGCCCACAGTGTATCTTAGTGGCACTTAGGACTTGTTCTGGCTCTCTGCAAATTTTGCTCAGTGTAAGTACTACTCAGAGTAAGTGAGTGTTGCAGGATATTAGGCCCTAAGGTAATGGTGATTATTTTCCTTGCTGAGAGTTCTAGAAATGTCTATAAACAATATGAATAACTAGAGAATGTAGGTGACTATGGAATATAACATTTCCAAAGCATCTTCCCACATCATACCAGGGATGTACAGCTTTATATATGGAGCATTTGCATCCATTATTCACTTTGTCCAGGCAAGTTTCATTATCATTAAAAACATTCACAAGAAGTAAAATAAAATCAAAGTGCTGATGTTAAGGTTGAGAGCTACAAAAGCCAGGAAAATATACTTTAATGCTCATGGCTTTCTTCAGACCCTTCAGACTTAGGCATTGCCTCACACGCAGTGTGGATTAGCCACTGGACCAATGGGGCCCATGCCCAGAGGCCCTGGCCAATTGGGAGTCCCGGAAAAATGGGCAGCCCCAATCCTGCTCCCCGGCAGGAGCACAGTGGAGTGGGAAGGGCCCCCACTTGCTCTATCCAGGGTCCCACAAAAGTTTAATCCACCTCTGCCCACACGTGGTTCCCAGAGCCCTTTGGTCAATGTTAGCTACTACTGCAAAATACTGATTTCACCAATATGGGCCAAGCATGTGGGTGGCTATAGTTACCCAGTTGTGATGGAGAAATATTACTATAAGAAGACACTCATCTATGTGGGGGATCATTCCCTCAAGGGTCCCCTCCATATATGGCTCTCCCCTTTTCCAGGTGGAAGCTACATCAGCAGTACTATTCTCAGTCCTGAATATACCAAGGGCCCCTCCACATGTCCAGGAATCCATAAATGAGGAGGAGGTGGGGATAGGAGCTCTTTGTGCCTCTTCCTTCCCTTGCCCCCACGCAATGAATGTGTGGAAAAGTGAATGCATCCAAGGTTCATTAGCTATCCCTTGGTTTATCCATTGTGCCATTTAAAGAGAAGAGGTGGTGTTAGGGCAGTAATTGGCTGATGTTGCACTGCCAGGAAGCCAGAGGAGAGGGACCTCAGAGCCAGTGTATTATAAATTATTATACAATAATCATGTTTATTACAGGAGGGCCTAAGAGCCAATCAATAATAGGGCTCCACTGCAGAGGTGCAAGGCCTCCCCATGTATGGCTCTGGCCTCCTGTAGATAAACTAAGCTGCATGATGGTGGGCCAAACTCTTTCCATTAGGGAGCAAACCCTTCCTCCCCAGTGGAATGATCTGAGGAAAACTCGGTAAAGGGTGATTTCCTCTCCCTTGGACTTATTCCCTGAGCTTCCATGGGAGAGTTGATCTGACCCTATCTAATCTGTCTGTCTGTCTAGGTCTTTATAATGCATTCCTCGCAGAAGCCTCTCAGCACCTACAGGGGATGTACTGTGGTGCCCTCATGGAATGCTATAATAAATAATTCTGTAAATGCCACAATGCCTTCAACACAAGGAGGCTGAGTTAAAGGCACTGTAATTGCCTTATGTTACTTCAACATCTGTTCTGTGGGCTCAATTCCATCCTCCCTTACACATTCACTTGAGCTGTCTGTGTTTATTGAGCGCAAACTTTTATTTCATTTTAACGGACTGCACAGACATGGACCTCATTTGACTCACGCAATTGCCAGGGTGATTTTTACTTTGCTCCATCAGGATTTTGTTGTCATTGCTTCATAGTTCTCTCTTCCAAAACAACTGGAAATTAGTAGCTGCATATTAGGGATGAACGGTAAATGCCCTGGATGGGCTGCCTCTCTTTTAACTGACTGAGGTGTGGAAAGGAAAGATGTGTTTTGCTGGGATCTTAACATTCTCGTTCAATTATGGTCAAATCCAGATTGTGGCCTAGCCATTGTGCTAGTATGCTCTACAGGCACTGCAAACCCACTGGGTATGTCTGCTCTGCAAAATGAAGGTGTGATTGTAGCATGGGTAGGCCTACCATGTTAGCTTTAATCTAGCTGATACAGCACATGCTTGAGTACAGGATCATGTATATGCTTGTGCCTGCTCCCCATACCCAGCCCAACAGTCCACATATGCTGTGGTGGACTCATGTATAATACTGTGTACATGTGTATACCTGTCACCATGCCTCATGGGTCACAACTGAGAATACCAAATTCAGGACAAACTGCTGAGAAGTAGGGCCGACACACCCCAAAACTGGTGGTTATTCTCCTATAAGATATAACCAACCAGCAGCAAAAGTAAAATTCTGTTTCACCACACTGGTTACAAGAAGTCTGAAAAGTAGCCTCCTAAGGCATTCCAGTCCTGGATTCAACACCCAGACACTAGACTCGAAGATGAGTGGTTCTTTAAAACCAATTTCATAAAACAAAAGGTTCTTCTGATCCCCAAGGACCAGTCATATACCCAGGTCAATATACAACTCAGATCAGATAATCATGCTATTGCCAATCCTTTAGTCTAAAATCAAAAGGTTTATTTATAAAAGAAAAGAAAAGTGAGAGTTAAAATTGGTTAAAGGAATCAAATACAACAATTGCTAGTTTCTTGGATCAGGCTTGTAGCCATGATAGAATAAACTGCTGGCTTGTTAAGTCTCTGGCTGCTTCCAAATCATTGGAAGGTCCTCAGTCCATTGGTTAGAATGCTCCCATTAGTATAAGTTCATAGTCCAGAGGTCTGGGCAGGAAAAAGGCAAAATAGAGGTGTTTCCAGGGCCTTTATTAGCTTCTGCCAATTGAAAGGAAACCCATTATTCTCACTGTGGAAAATTACAGGTAACAAGATGGTGTTTGGAGTCACATTGGCAAGTCACATGTCCATACATGATTTTGCTTAATCATAGTAGAGGCCATTACAGGAAAGTCCATTAAGTGTAGAGAGGTGTCTCCCATGGTCTCTTGTGAGTTAAGTATTTCTTGAAGAGCCATTTAACTTGAATAGTTCATTCACAATGTGCTGGCTAAATCCCTTGCTGGTGTTACCACATGAGCAAACATTTGAAATACAGATACATAGTTAATATTCATAACTTCAGATACAAAAATGATGTGCGCCTACCAATAGCATAATCATATTCAGCAAATCATAACATTTCCATAGACACCTTACATGGCATACTTTGTACAAGATTTGTTGCAATTATAGTGGTAGCAACTATGACCTACATGGTCATATTTTAATCAGATGTCACAATACCTGCATCCACAACTGCCACTGTTGTTATAAGACTTTAGCACTACCATTTCAGAGGTGCTGTCGCAGAGTTCTTTGAGTCACAGGGAGATACTCTCGGAGCAGCTTTGTTGTGTTTTGCTGGTACTGTCCCTCTCCTTCACACATTTGCTAATGACACTTCCTGATCACATGGTCCCTCACTGTTATTCCCTGTAAAACTGGTTGGAAGACACTGAGCAACAGGATGATGATCTGGTTCTGTTCCTGCTCCTTACTGGAGGACAAATGGTTATGCAGTGGAGCAGGTGATCGGAGAGATGCTGGATGGAATTTGGGCAGAATGTTCTGACACATTGAAGGTGGTTGACCTTGAGGGTCAATTACAAGTAATTCAGCCTATGTGATACTGATATGGTGAATGCCATTGGGCGAACTGTCACTTATGGTGCAGAAGAACGAGCACGGTGTGGTGGGTTCACATTGTTTTGGATACCTGGGTTGACTGTCAGTGGCTTCAAAACTTCTGAATGAGGACGCAGACCTTCATGGATCTGTGTGAAGAACTTGCACCAAACCTCCAGCAGTAGAACACTTGATTTAGAGAAGTGATATGAGTTCAGAAGCCAGCTGCTATTGCCCTCTGGAAGCTGACTACACTCAACATATGTATATGTCACAGACAGAGAGAGAGAGAGAGATAGCCATTGCAAACCACTCTGAGGTTGGAAAGTCTATTGCTGGGGTCATGATTGTGCAGATTTGTGAGGCAATTAACACTGATCTATCCACAAGTGGTTGCCATAACAAAAGTTCCAGAAATAACAGCTGGATTTCAGAGGATGGGATTTCCAAACTGTGCAGGGGGCATCGTTGACACTCATATCCCAGTACTTTTCGCACAGCAAGAGGCAAGTGAGTAAGTGAATGGAAAGCTTACTATTCACTCATTCTGCAAGGCTTAATGGATCACAGAGGCAGATTCTTGAATACAAAAATGGAAAATACTGGAAGGTTCATGATACCAGGGTGGTGAGGAGATCAGGATTGTACCTGGAGGGAGAAGGGACTTTATGCCCTAGAAATGATATCGTTCTGTATAGAGTGCATCTGTGCCAACTGTTATTTTGGGGCACCCTACATGTCCACTCCTGCCTTGGCCAAAAACCATACCCCAGCATCAATGACTTTAGAAAAAGAGAATTTGATTACAAGCTCAGTAGCTGCAAAATAATCATGGCATGAATGTTTGGTAGCCTGAAAGGTTGTCGGTGTTGCCTGTACACCAATCTGGGTGCCAATATGGCAAACACTGTTTATATGATCATCACCTGCTGCATACTCCAGCACGTTTGTGAGGGTAAAAGGGAGTGCTGCCATACCAAGCAGGCTCAAGACAAGTCTGGTTTACAAAGTCTGCACAGACAGCAGGATTTCATCTATGTGTACACTGATCCTGGTTCCCAGCAGGCAAGGGAAATCAGGGATGTCATATGTGCATACATCTTGGCACAGCAGTGGGGCAGAGGATGATATCTGCCAGTGCCAAGGGTCATCTTCACATCCTGTACAGCTGCTGAAAATGCATGAGGGAGCATTGGTACATACTTGTGGGGTGACATAGCTTTGTGAGGGTTTTGTTCCCCTGTAACTGAAAGTTATAGCACTCATTAAAGACAATTATAATAGGGCATCTCCATTGGGTTATCAACCTGGGGTTGGGTTTTATGCACAGCAGTGGATGAGTTGTTTTACAATCATTGCACAATGTTTGTGGTTTCACTGTTCTCACTTGTTTATGCACATCTGTTATCGAGAGGATTCAATCTTTCTTAGCAATGAAGATTTGCTTGGGAGTGGGTTATGCAGCCATTCTGTTTTTTGACTGTTCCTTGTGAGTGGTGCTGACTATACTTAGTGGCTGTTATACAGCACTGATCCCTACTAAGACTGAAATTGATTAAAGTTTCAGGGGTGGGAAGAGGAGTTGTTTATGCACAGGGTAGTGATAGTTGCTGTCATTTGTCTATATGGTTACTGGAAATGTGTTTCGATTTTCTGCACATGAACTAAGCTATAAAGATGTTCATCTACCTTCTATCTTGTGTTTTAGATTTCTGCTGCTTTGAAAACTAATAGCACATAACACTAATTGCACTATAACAGTCCCTCCAGTGTATCCTTGGGACATTGGATATTCCTGAGCCCAGGGGCAGGGAGAACAGCCAGAAAAGTGCAGTATTGTGACACCAGACAGTTACACACCATTCAATTTCATGAGCTGTGAATTGTGGGTCCAATCTTGAACTTTAAAGCATCTTCAGTTCCTCATACTTTGGAAGGAGGGGCCACACACAAGTCAAGGAAAGTATAAAATGTATTAAAAATATGAGATGGAATGTGTAATAGACATATTTTTAAAAAGAAAGGTCAACAGCAAGTCTTTAAAAAATTAAGTGAATGCAACTGAGAACACTGAACAAATATTTATGTCTCTGCATCCGTCTCCTTGCCCTACTCCTGACAAGGCGGTAATGATGGGAAAATGCCTCTGAGGGAAAACTGGGAATATCTTCTGTGAGGAGTTTGGGGGGCAGGCATTTGGTGGGGTTCTGGGATTCCCACAGTCTCATCATTCCCCTACTGGTTGCTCGTGGGCAAGGGGTCTCCCCATGAGGGACTTTAGCTACTGGTAAAGGGTGAGGTCTCAGGCATCCTGCAACGTACATTTTCTCCTCCCAGTCACTCAGTGAGGTCCTTCAAACAGCAATATCCTGAGTGGCAGCTGGAGAAGGAGAAGGTAGTGGTGGTTGCTGATGATCAGCTGGTTCTGTAGCCTCAGCATTACAGGAGTGCCATGAACTTGTTTGCCCACCGATTCATTAAGCATCTCCATTAGGGAATAATCCCATTCCCTGTGGTGTGCTGCCTGTTCCAGGAACCAGTTCCTCAGGGTCTCCTCTTGCTGAAGTAGGGTCACCAACTTTCTAATTTCTGAAAACTGGATCCCCACTGCCCTGCCTCTTCCTCCCAAGGCCCTGTCCCTTGCCCCACCTCTTCCCTGAGCCTTCACCTTTGCTCCACCTCTTCCCTTGAGGCCCCACCCTTGCTCCACCTCTTCCTGCAAGGCCTTGCCCCTGCTCTGCCTCTTCCCCCAGGCCGCACCCCTTGCTTACTGCTCCATCCTTTCATTATTGCTTAATCCTCTTCACCTCCCTCTTCCCACCACCAGCTGGGCTTCCTCTGCTTCAGGACTGCGGCAGGAGCTGCAGCCTGACACCAGAGCCTGCCTGCCCACCCACAGCATGTAGGATGCTGCCCCAGCTGAGCAGGGGCTGGCAAGGGTTGATGAGCCTCCCCCTGTATCCCGCAGTAACCACATTTTGGTGTCCAGTCAGTAAATCTGGTCCCCTTTTCAACTGGACTTTCAAGTAAAAGCCGGACACCTGGCAACCCTATGCTGAAGAGCCCACTCCTCCCATGCACTAAAGAATTTAAACTGTTCCTCGTTTCGCCTGTCCATCCCTACAAGTAGCTGTTCCAGGATCCTTGTCTGTCCTTCTCTGCTGTCGCTGGGGTGCTGGTCCTGCCCTTCTGGAAGAACGGTTTCCTTCCCAGGAGCCAAAGATCCTGCCAATTCACAGAGAAGAGTGGCATTATATATATTTTTTCCTTTGGAAGAAGCCAAGAAATCTCCTCATATACCATAACTTTGCTGTAGAAGGCCACAATTTTGATATTTTCAGCATTCCAGACTATCCTTTGTTCTCAGACAACTTTTGCAGCCCATGAGGAAGGAGCAGTTGTAAACCTTCATACTGTCTCATGAGGGTGATATGTGGGGGAGTTCCTTCCAGGGACTATGTTACCAGTTTAAAACTTCTTTAAAAGCTAGCCAACATTTGGAGAACATCGCAGTTTTCAAGTTACCAGAATGGAAAAGAAAAGTGGCTTTCCAACCTTGTGGAGGAGATACAGGAACTTATGCCAGAAAGATGTTTCTGCTAATGGTCACCCCTCTACATTTTGCTGAATGCAGGGGTTTGGTCGGCTATCAAGGTGGATCAAGTAGATTTGCACTGCCTTTGAACCTCAGGACCCAACTGGAGTTTCTGCTACACCAGAAATTTCCTGAAAACTAACTAAGACTATATTTTTAGCTAGTGCACAGAGTTTCCATGCAAAAGGTGATGTGAACCATGAACTCTACCCCTTTGGCATCACCAGAAAGTCCTACCCCTGTGCCTTCCTGATACCAGTGAAATGGACTGGAAAGAAAGAGACACAATACAATTTTATTTGGTTCTCTGAAGTTTCAGATCATCACCATAAGCTCTGCACCTCTCCAATGCAAAGGAACACTGCACCGTGTTTATCCAACCACCAGTTCTGATCCTTCTCCCTGCCTTGTGCAGCATGGCTCAGTGTGGGGAAAGACCAGATACCAGGGACAGGGATGGTAAAAATGTTGTAATCAACCAAGGGGGAAAGGACTGCTGTGACTAACTTTTCCTCAGACAACTAAAGTGTTCCCTTTCCCTTCCTGATCCTAACTCCCTCATCCTACCCAAGTTCCACATGACTCCCCTTTGTAATGGGATGGTATGATCAGAGGTTTGGAGAAGCACTGAAACTAGGGAATCTTGCAGGGGACAAAAGACAGCTATTGCTAACTTTAGACAACCAGTTAGAAGTTTCTATAACTGCCCCATCCCCAACCGGGACCTTTCCAACCTGCTCCCTCCTAACCCATGTGGCCCCGAAACCATTGCTGCCCAACTGCTGGCTGAGAAATACACAAACATGGGGCAGAATGATTTTTCTTTAATAATCTGTTTTTAAGAAATAGCTTTAACCAAATGCATAATAGTGGTTAATGAGAAATGAATAAAATCATTGATTTATAACTATTTCTTCATTGGGGACGATTTTGGGGTAAGTGGAGCTGGGGTTGGATGGAGTGGGGGGAGTTGGAGGAGTTTGGTAAGCAATGGCAGCATGTCATCCGGAGGGTGGGGGTCAGTGCATAATACTTCAAATGCCCTTGATCTTAAAATCAGAAATTTAGCACCAAAGCAAATGAGGATATTGGTGGGGAAAGTAGGAGTCCATTGTAACTTACCCACCCTGTGTTCCGGTTCCTGCCATGACTCAGGGGCATCCTCAACAGGTTCCTCGGGGTAGAGGTGCAAAATAACATGATCCTCTGCGTCCAGTGGCATCCTTCCGGGGGATCCTCCTCACCTGGGATATCATCAGCATCTCATCAGACAATGAGGTTGGCAGGATAGAGGAGGGGATTGTAAGCCACTTGACAGCACTCAGTCAAGCTCCTTGTAGAAGTGGCATGTACAACAAGCCATCCTGGACTAACTGTTGGAGTCTTTAGCCTTCCTCTATAGGAGCCTCAAGTGCTTGATGCATTCCTGGCACGACTGGATTCCACTCAGTGCCTGCCTGGTCCAGCCTCCATGAAATTTCCTGGTACCGATAAATTGTCCTGCCACTTTGGGTGAAGTCGTGGAGGACAGTGTACTCCAACCACATACTGACCAGCACTTGGCTGTGGTTGGCAGGCAAAGCAGCTGCTCTCAGCACCTGTTCCATTGCCATCTGTGTTGATCTGCAAAGAGTTCAGCAGAAACCTGTTCTGATGTGGTCAATGCAACATGCTACTACTGGTGAGAAAGGGGTGACAGCAACCTTTATAGATTAGGCAAGGGTCAGGAAGGAAAGGATTCAGTACGTTGTGGGGATGGCGGTGGAGGAGTATTGAAACTTGAGCCATGCCCCTTACTCCCATGTACACTGCCAGCTGGCGTGGATAAAAGGCCATGACATAGATGAGGCACATATCTATCCACACCCCTCAGGGCGCGCTAGCTTGCTCAGCCTCGGACACATGCTTCTGGGGCTTAGGTGTTGACAACAGAGGGTTATGGCGCCACCATGAGCATGGACATGTGGACAGTTCCTAGTCTAGATCAATGGTTTTCAACCAGGGGTACCTGTACCCCTGGGGGTATACAGAGCTCTTTCAGGGGATACAGCAGCTTATCTAGATATTTGCCTAGTTTTACAACAGGCTACATTAAAAGCATTAGTGAAGTTAGTACGAACTGCTCTATATGCTGTACACTGAAACATAAGTACAATCTTTATGTTCCAATTGATTTATTTTACAATGACATAGTAAAAATGGAAAAGTAAGCAATGTGTCAGTAACAATGTTCTGTGACACTTTTGTATTTTTATGTCTGATTTTGTAAGCAGAATCAGTGAGGTGAAACTTGGGGATACAAAAGACAAATCAGACTCCTAAAAGGGGTACAATAGGCTGGAAAGGTTGAGAGTCACTGCGCTAGATATATGCATAGTCACTATATCCTCACTTCACACACATGGGTGGGAGTGTCTGGGAGAGTGTGGGCGGGTGGAGGCTTGACTATTCCCACAGTGTGCCCAGGGCTTTAGCTACATTGGTGTATTGGGGAGCATACACTGCACCAGACTTATACCTGTAATAGTGAGAAGACAGAGAAAGAGAGAGACTATGACTCCCAAGGTAAATTCTCCCTCCTGGACTGTTCCATGAGCCACATAGAGAGTGCTGCCCCTTGCTTAGCTCTAGATTATGATATGATGGTCCAGGGCTGCCCGGAGGTGGGGGGGCAAGCAGGCCAATTTGCCCCAGGCCCCGCAGGGGCCCCCCACAAGAGTTTCTTGGGGCCCCTGGAGCAGGGTCCTCCACTTGCCCCGGGGGCCCCGGAAAACTCTCACGGGGCCCAGGCCCCCAGAGCTTTTTCTGCTCTGGTTCTTTGGCTCAGAGAGGTGATGAGCAGCAGCGGAATATTTATAACTCCTATTTCAGTCATTGGAAGTTGCAGGTACCATCAGGATTTTACCCAAGTGGTACAGCAACACTCAGCATAGAGATACACAGATCTTGAGATATTATGGTTTAGTTCTACAAAAAGAACAGAAGTACTTGTGGCACCTTAGAGACTAACAAATTTATCTAAGCATAAGCTTTCATGGGCTACAGCCCACTTCATCAGATGTAGCCCACGAAAGCTTATGCTCCAATAAATTTGTTAGTCTCCAAGCTGCCACAAGTACTCCTGTTCTTTTTGCAGATACAGACTAACACGGCTGCTACTCTGAAACCTGGTTTAGTTCTGTCATGTTACAGTTCAGTCTAATTCAGTCTCCATGAATCTGCATGACTAAGGTGGAAATGGATGAGAACAGACTTGCTTGTGAGATTTCTGTCTCTTCAACTTCTGGGCTCACAGAAATACCCTGAAAACATCCTTTTCTGTGAAATATTGGCATTTCTGATTCTGCACCAGGGAAAACGCAGAAGTGCATAAATAGTTCCCTGAACACTGCGGAATCTCAGAAAAAAAATGTGAGCAACAAACTTGGTTTTAAAGCTGGCCAACAGTTTGGGGTGCCAGGAGCTACTTAAATCAAACCAATTCACCCATCTGGATCTGAACTTAATGTCCTTGGTTTAGTCGTAGCAGTCATACATACTCATACTGATGACAACCTAAAGCTATTCTAAGTTGAGTTGAGTTGGGGGCAATGGTCACAACCCTATGATATTTTGGAATCAATGGCAGTTCAGGGTGGGTGCATAGCACATCTCCGAATCAGGCTCTATGTTAGCAGAAACAACAGAAACCATGACTTGCTATGGATTAGGTCATATATTTTCTTGTAGGCATTATCAGATGCAACCTCAAAAATGCAGCTTTGTCACTATTTTCCTGCTAGCAGCATTTGGCTTTTGTCTTGGCTGTATTTCTCATTGCTGTAAGTTGTTCTGACAAATGAAAGTCATTCTGAAACTATGTGGCTTTGTAATTATTTTCTTTGGTAAATGTTTTGAAAACCCAAGAGTTGCTGTTTGCTCCCCTGTTAAGATGGAAATGCCTGCCAGAAGTTCAATTTAACTGTCAACACCTCCGTTCAAAAACTTAAAATATTTTGGAGTCTGTCTTTATTGTTACATATATTTGCATGTTCTGTTTTCTGTAGGACAGACAATGGGCTGCTAATATGAATTTATTCCTGTTTAGTCATGTTCATGTATTTAATAGCTGATGTTGAGGTAGTTTTCATCGCACTGTGATATTATTCTTGTCAGACACAGGGTTATTGAGTTCACCAGAGGGAGCCTGGATAACGTTAAAATGTGACTTAAATATTGCTACCAACCTTTGAAATGTAAATTGGTAATATTTGGAAATATTGACAGATTAATGCTGAGTTAGGCCCCGATTCCGCAACCAATTACATGAGTGCTTATATTTAAATATGGGAGTAGTTTCATTGAGTTCAGTGGGGAGTTCTCATATGCCTGAGTTAAGCATGTGCATAAGCATGTCTAGGATCAAGGCATTGATGTGGAAATTCCAGAGCTATACAGCACTCATGCTTGTGTGAAATGAGTTCATCATGATGTATTTTATGACAATAGATAGCAATTTGGCCTGATTACAGTCTTCACATGCTTTAACTTTCACTAGATATTCACTGTAACGTTCTGGTTATATAGCTATTTTTCAGAGCCTTATTCTTCCGCAGCAATAAATCTGATTCAAAACTTACCATAAGAATCCTTCTGAGAAATGCTGTTGTATTCTGCAGCATTTGCCCAGAACACTACAGGACAGCTGTTGCAAGATAGTGCATTTTGGTCCATTGCAGTACGATATTTATAGTACTTTTTCATAAGGAACAGTTTAGAATTGAATTACATGATATTCCTTTAAACCGCTGTCACATCAGTAATTAGAAATAAAACCGAGGGAGATGCAGGGACTAGTTCCCATGCACTGTTGTATGTATTCTATAGGGGAAGGGCCAGATTTTATCAGGGACCAAAACACAATAGTCTCCAGAGGACATATATCTGTGTTTTTACAGTGCCTAGCAGAAGGAGGTCCTGGTACATGACTGAGACTCCTAGATGCAATGATAATTATAATAATAGCAGCGTCTGTGTGAAGATCCTGTGTGAAGAGCAGGCTCTGTGTGAAGAATAATTGCTGGGGCATATGCCTATAACTATGGTGCCCATGCCCTAGGAATGTATGCCTTCCCTTCTAATGCCCCACCACAGCTCCTCATGTGGAGGGCAGATAGAGTAGCCACCTCTCTATTATTATTTGTGGGGCCCAGAATAACAGTAGACAAGTTCAGTCCCATGATCTTGCTGCTGTTTTTCTAGTGTGCATCTGTACACAGTGCTGGTCAGAATAAGACTCAAGAGGCCAAACTTTTCAAACCTGGTGGCCTAAAGTTAAGCACAATGGGCAAGGTTTTAAATATTGAATGCCTAATGTTAGGGACCTAATTCCATATTTATGCATCTAAACAAATGGCCTGATTTTCCGAGTTGCTGAATGCCCACACCTCCCATTGAATTCCATGGATTTCAATAGGGGGTACAGGCACTGAGCCCCTCTGAAAATCAGGTCACTTGTGTAGGTGCTTAATTATGGATATTGAAGCCTAACATTAAGATCACAAATCTGATGATTTTGGCTTTAAGTTTTGTGTGAAAATTAATTAAAACATCAACATAAAATTTTTCAAAGATGCTTCTCTTTATTTTTCAGGGTTCCACCCACAAATTCTCTAATAAAAGTCAGACTGTAGAATTGTGTATGCCAATACAATCCCTGGAATGAGGGGATATTAATTAGGCCACCCATTCAACTGGTTACCACATAATCTGTAATGCTAAATCCCTTTACTTTTTCAAATCAAAATGTTCTTGGTGCTGAAATTTGGAATGCTACTTTTACTTCTTTTTAAAAAAAATAAAAATTAAAAAATGGGAGGATATGGTGGGGAGGGAGGGATAAAGACAACAGTGCATTCATGAGAGCTCTTGTTACAGCATGGTGCATGAACACAAACTCTGTTTAACATGGAAGGGAAATAATCTCTTATGTAGAACGGAGCACACTGAAGCATAAATAGGGCAGATTGCATGATCGTAAGTGCAAGCAGCTGGTCAGAATAGTAAGAGCAGATTCATAAACAAAGCATAGCTATATGGGGATAATAGACAAATGTAGTTGTAAAACGTGTATAATATGCCAGCGCAGGCTAAATGATAGGGTTTCCCTATTCACCGTGTTGAAATTCATCCTAGTGCTGAGAGCCCACACATGGTCCTATGTACTATTGAAACTCATGGACCTAATCCTGGTCCCATTGAAACTGATGGAAATTTGCAATCATAATGCAATCTTTGTGCAGCCTCTCTGCCCAGGAGTGTATTTCCCCCTACATCAATGTTCATTCCATAATTAATAATGTCTTATTGCAGAATGGAAAAGGATGGAAATAAAGGGAAAGACACTTATTTAAAAACCATTTATTTAGGTGCCTAAATATAGGGAAATGGAGTACTTATTTAGGTACCTAAATGTAGGTGCCTAAACACAGGGAAATGGAGGAAATATTCACACAATTCAGGTACATAATAGGACTGATCTTCTGAACATGCACAGGGCTTGATTCATTAGCAATATATTATGTCTGAGTTGATTTTTTCTCTGAAAGTTTTATAGGACAGTCAAGCAAAATTTCATGCTGCTGGTCTAAAGAGAATGCAGCAATGTGTGGCCCTGCAGCAGCATGTAGGCTGAGGAAGTGAACTACATGCATGTATGCTGTGCCAAAATGTAATACAGATGTATCTGGGAAGCATCAAGGATCCAGTGATCAGAATATCGTTAGATTTGAAATGCCCAAGGGGGAGAGTATTGGAGGAAGCAGCAAAACAGGTTTTGACATTAAGAACACATTGTGAAACGCTGTATGGAATGTTGACTGGAATTTTGCAATGGATGGAAAATCAGCAGTAGATGAATAGTAAATGGTTGGAGAGAGTACAGATAAAATTTTATTTTCATGATGTCCAAATGAATAAAGTGGCAACTGAGGCCAGTGCAGCTGCATGGAGATATGAAAGGCAGTTAAAACCTAGTTTAAAAAACACTATAAACTATACTGTTAGGAGAACCAAGCAAGAGGTTTCTGGGGATTAGAATTGCTATCTGGGAATTAGGATACCTGGGTTCTATTCCTGCCTCTACCACTGATTTACTATATAGCCTGAAGCAACTCACCTAGGGTCAAATGCTGCATCGCTCGCCAGCATCACTCACATCTTCCTTCCAGTGAGCATTCAAGCACTGAAATGTGGAGGAACCAGCAGACTTATGGCGCCAGAAATGTGAGCCAGTTTAAGAAAGGGCAGATCGCAGGGACTCTGCATTGCCTGCATAGTGTGCAGTCATGCTCCATGATGGTTTTCTCTTCAGATCTGTAGAGGGGGACTTGGAAACAGGCCTGGCTAGGGTAGAAGTTGTGACCAATAGTGAATCCATGAATTACATGGATCTACACCCCAAAGCAGCAGCCACTACTTCAGATCATAGTCAGTAGTGCCTACCATAGTGCTACTGCACAGGTTTCCCACTCCATGCCACTGAGTGTGTATTGTATGTAAGAGAGATGACTCCCTACGTAGGTTCCCCATGCAAGGCCCAGTGACTGAGGCTTTTTGAAGAGGACTTAATAAACTCCACCAGCACTTCCCACCAAACAGCACATGGCTCCTGGTTTTAATCTAAAAAAATGACTCTGTGAAAATGATTTTGTTCAGCATTAATAGTGTCTCAGTAACTTCATATAAAATGTGCTTATCTCACGAGTTGAAAGACAGTCTTTCTAACTGCCAGCCCAGAAAACTCACCCTGGGAGCTGAGTGTCAAATTGGGTTCTTTCTTGTTTATGCATCGTCAGCTGTCATAATGAGTTTGCAGACCACATTCTGGTCTTGGTTTCACCTGTGCAGACCACTTGTCTTCGGCGCCTGAAATGTTTTCCAGCTATTCATGGTAGATAAAGCCAAGGCAACTTGTTGCCTTTTTAACATAATATTGAGCTAGATCCCAAAGTGGCACTTCTACATTAAGGGCTTGACGCTGCCCCCATCATTACTCATGCCTCCCACCAAACAATGGAAGTATTAAACATTAGAGGAGTTAACAGCAAATTCCATACACAACCATCTTCTGGTTGAAAATGCCATCTTCAAAAATATATTTTAGTAAATGCACGTGTGCTCAAGGTAAACATCAATGGAGAGTGATCTGACTGAAAGCTGGGCACGTGTCTGTGTGTGTTCAGCCCTATACACCAGTTCCTCAACATATTCCTTTCTGGAATATAATGTTTCGGAAACATGTGTGAGCAGCACTATATAAGCACTTTATACTTGTGGTCACACATCAGCCTCCTCACACGTGTAATCAGTAGGGCGCTGTTTGTTTATATGTGATTTTTCATATTGTTCATCTACGTCTGAGACCCAAATGTAACAGAACGCACATACAGCCATCACAAATGTTAGTGACTGTTATTGGCGGGGGAGGGAGAGAATCCATAAGACAATAAAAAGATTACACTCATCCAGACAAAGCATTTTCCTCTGTGATACATACCATGCTGATAATATTGTTAATCTCTTTAGAAAACCAAGCATCCTTAAATGTTAGTCAAAAATATACTTTCAAAATATTCTTAACTTTAAATTTAATATTTAACCTTCTTAGAGCTTCCTTGATGCGAGACGACAACAGAATGGAAATTGCCTTACAAAATACTTTCCAAGGAGCTATCTCACAGCTGAGGTGCGGCATCACAGCTGAAAAGCCAGCTTGAGACATGCCTTTCACTTTATTTGAGAGGCATACCACATGCCACATATTGTTGCAACCCTAACTGCAAAATGTTGTAGTACATATTGGAAAGGACATTATTGCTGGGGTACATTTAATTTGTGCTTACAACAATCACACAAAGGAGATGAAAAAATTGGACCAAAGACTTATTTTATATATTTTACCCACTTCTTTGTATATCTATGCAGAGAGATGTAGATATATACAGTGTGAGATTTTCAAAAGCAAAAGTCAGCCAGACTTGTGATCCTAAATCACATATGTGCTTTGGAAAATCTCACCCACAGTGTATATGTGTGTAGAAGAGGTAGGTAGATAGATAGTATTTCCTGTGAGTATATATTGACTGAGTTATTTGTGACCT
Organism: Gopherus flavomarginatus; assembly: GCF_025201925.1. Classification (NCBI taxonomy): domain Eukaryota; kingdom Metazoa; phylum Chordata; order Testudines; family Testudinidae; genus Gopherus; species Gopherus flavomarginatus. The sequence goes on from NC_066620.1 coordinate 39,182,781, forward strand.
ACAGTTTCGACCAAAGATTGTTTATTTCTCACACAATGCTAATCACTGTTATTATGCTGATCATTTATGTCTAGTAAATAAATGGCTAGGAAGCACATGCTGGCCTAGAAACCCTACTCAGACATATTGGGACAAATCCTCCAAGACCTCCATGCAGAACTCCACCCAGATTGCTAGAGACCTCCACATGGTAATGTGTGTGTGACCTTCATCCATCCACTTTATTTGTTTTCCTTCTTTAAGTGGCACAATAATACCTACCTCACTGAAGTGTTGTGAGGCTTCATGTTTGTAAAATACTTTGAGATGTCAGTAAAAGGCTCCATGTAAGTGCAAAATATTATTATTATTATTATTAACTCTCTGCTTCTCTTTGAAATAGTAATGGAGGATCCCTTTCTATGGCTCTCTCTGTCTCTGTTTCCTTTTGTCTCTGTTTAGGATATAAATGCTGAAATGTCTTCTACCAGATTCAGCATACTTACCTATATTGGCTCATCTCCAGAACTTGTCACTCTCCATTTCTATACACCAGGGATCAGCAACCTTTCAGAAGTGATGTGCCAAGTTTTCATTTATTCACTCTAATTTAAGGTTTTGCATCCCAGTAATACATTTTAACATTTTTAGAAGGTCTCTTTCTAGAAGTCTATAATATATAACTAAACTATTGTTGTATGTAAAGTAAATAAGGTTTTTTAAATGTTTAAGAAGCTTCATTTAAAATTAAATTAAAATGCAGAGTCCCCCGGACCAGTGGCCAGGACCCAGACAGTGTGAGTGCAACTGAAAATCAGATTGAGTGCCACCTTCAGCACACGTGCCATAGGTTGCCTACCCCTGCTATACACTAAGTGGACTGAGGAAACAGTGAGAGAATATCCTCTACACTTTGGCTGAGACTTTGTATGCTGGATAAAGGACCAGAGTGATGTAAAGAGAATCTAAAAGCCCCAGATCTGGCCTGGGAAGATTTCCCTCATTGCTGGAACTGAGGCATATAGCACTCTCCCCAGAATAGCATGCTATCAAGAAGGCCCAAAGATTCCTTATAAGCCACATAGGCCCTCCTGGGCTGTGAGTTCTATACTGCACCTGTAAAAGTTATTTTTAATTCAACATATCAAAGGATGACACTGCCAGCTATAAACACCTGCCTGGGTTTGCACAAGCTTCCCAGTGATAAACTGTGTATTGGCCAGTATGCTGGGAGCAGTCACTGCTTGAACACGATACAGCCAGATAACTAGAAGGATGTGTCCTTAGGCAAAGCACTGCAGGACATATCATTCTTCTTCTCTTCCTTACTTCCAAATTAAACTTGAAATAAAATCAGGTGGGGCATCTCTCCTTTAATCTCTTCTCACATCACACATGCCAAGTTATACTCATAACCTCAGGTTCCTAATGTTAAGCAACTAAGTCTAGAGGTTCTGGGAAGTGCAGGTGTTCTGCATCTCTGGAAATCAGGTCATTTTCACTGAGGTATCTAAATATGGATTTTGGTGCCTAATTCTGTACACCCAAGTTTGAAAATATTGGCTCTAAACTCCCTGGACCTCAGTTTCCACATCGGCACCATGGGGATAATGAGACTTACTTACCTCCTGGGTAGGACTGTGACAGTTAATTAGCTACTGTTTGGAAGGAGGTATATACGGTAAGTCTGAAAACTCACCCAAGTGCACTCACTCAAGCCTCCAGTTTATCTGGACAAATTGTTCTTTGCCAAACTTTTTCTGAAAGCTGGCAACTGTGCACAGACTCCAGCACAAACGGCCGGTCTCAGTTGCAGCTGCACCATAACATTTTCTAAGGCAGACAGGATGATCAATCCCATCTGAAATCAAAATGTCAAAATATGGAAACAATATTAATGGAATTGAAATGACTCAGAACTGCTTTCTTAGATGAACAGCTGCCCAAGCCATGTGTTCCAGATGATACTGGTTACTCATTCGGTATCGATCCAAAGGCACATCTTCAGTCAATGTACAGTAATTGAACAGATGATGCATCAAGGCTGAAAGAAAACGTGAAGAATAAAATCAATGCAACAGGATGCACTGCTTTGAGTTTCTTAGCAGTAGGACACACAAAATGGTAAGAAAAATGTCATCACCTGAAATGTCAGTTTCATGTCTTTAATATGCTTTTAGACAGCAAGAGGGAAGGAGAAAAAGCACCATGGCTGTTTAATAGCAGCAGCAACAGCTGTAATGATTCTGACCCTGGTTAGATCTCTTGATATTGTTGCTTCTGCTGGTGATGACACCAAGGCGACTTGCCTGTTGACTCGATATATTTGTCTCTGTGGATATGTTTGGCTGTGCTAGTATGACTGGAAAGTTGTCTCGTCTGTCCCAAGTTGAAACTGTGCCTTTCTCTGAAATGTTAATGCAGTCATTTTATAGAATAAATGCACATGATTAAGTTGAACATAACGTTAGCATTTACTACTGAAAGATAATAATGCATGACATATATGTAGTACCTTTCACAGAAGAATCTCCAAGTGCTTTCCAATTATTAATTAAATCCCACAACATCCCTCCTATATAGGCAGGCAGGTATTATTATACCCATTTTTATGATAGGTGAACTCTCAGAAAATTTAAGACCAACATTTTCAAACCTGGGTGCCTATAATGTCTTGATGTTCAGAGTTGCTAAACACCCACAGCTCCCATTGACTTCACAGGAGCAGGAATTGCTCAGCACACCTGAAAACCAGACTACTTCTTCTGAGGTGCCTAGATATGAATTTAGAGCCCTAACTTAGGCACACCAATTTAAACATTTTGGCCTGAGTGACTTGCAGAAGCTTATAGAAAGAGGCGGGAACAGAAGCCTGATTGTCAGTGCCCTCAACTTGTAGTGACTAGACTACATGATCCGTGGGGAAAGAAAACTTGAAAAATTAAGACAGTTTATCAGTGTAGATTTCTGCCTCATTTGTACTTCCTCAGGCCTTACATTTTCTTACAAGCACACACAAAAGTGAGTGGAGGATGGGGAGGGGGAGTGTTCCACTGATAGGAGTCTTCTGCATAGTAGTGCTAACCTCTCCTGTTTTTAAGCAAATTGTCGCCTTTGGACTTCCAAGGACCACCAAGATGGAAGGATGAAGTTTGTATGAAAAAGAAAAAAAGAGGATTTCAAGCTATTATGTATACATTTGTTTTGTGCATATTGGCCTATCTCCAAAGCAAAGTGTGTGGAAAACATATGACCATTATTGAACTCCTGCCTAAATCAAATTCACAGTGTTTTTGCTTGCCAAGCACATGCGCTAAATGAGGTCAGATACCATATGGTAGGTGGAAAACAGGTTGTACTTTTACTAACACCTTTACAGAAGCAGATAGACCTTGCCAAATTAAATGACACCCAATCATAAAGAACTCTGCAGCCTGCAGCCTGCTGTTCTGCTCCAGTGTCCAAAGCCAATCCTGAGATTACTTCCCCAAGAGCTCCAAAGGCTTCAACGACACAAATGACCCAATTCACTCACCCAACCACGGACCTGATTCAAAGCCCATTGAAAATAATGGAAGGTCTCCCGCTGCCTTTCTGGACATCAGTTGGGGCCCAGAGTCAGTTCTTGCACAGACACTGGGTCAACATGCAGGGAAGGCAAATATTTGCCTTAGCTGATCAAGTTTCTCTTCTGCCAAGTGGACATTACCATCTGGAATTTCTATCCTTTTGGACACCCCACTATCTGTTTTTCCTCCCTGCCCACTGGCTTCTTAGAGGGACCATATTTGGTGCAGCCCCCTGACCATGGTCCACACTAATCATGGGAACTGAGCATCCTGATCCCCTAGGTAGTTTTACAAATCTCAGCCTTAGTTGCTTACTGTAGAAGATAGTCCCGCTCTATTGCAGGAAGATGAGCCAGGAGAACCTTGCTAGCTCTCTCATCTGTGATGCTCAGAAACCTGAAAGCAAAATCACGAAGGGCAAACCAAGAGAATGCTGGCAGATGATGTAAAAGAGAAGAATAAAATACTTCTTTTCTGTGATCCACCATGAGTATGAATGCAACTTTTGAATATTTGGGGATGGAAGGAAAACATGTAGTGCACCTAGATCTACTGATTTGTCAGCCTATGAAATACCCCATGCTCCAAAAATTGCAGTAACACTGTCTACGAAGGAAAGATTTGGTTACTAAATGCTAATGAATAAAGAAAAATATCCCTTCCATGCCCTCTCCCTGCCAAGATCCGCCTGGCTTTTGGTATCTAGGAGGAAGAGGGGACATTTTGGCTCAGAAACACACAAACAGAGGAGAGAATTAGGCAACAGTTTGGGGACAGATTTTTCCCAATTTTGTGCAGGTGTGCACGGGTTCAAGGAGCCGTGGTCCTGATCTCAGTCCTTGCACTCAAAGAGCACAAGAAATCAATGAGGCTAGTGGTGCTAGACTCTCCAAAACAGGTGGGGAGGGGAAGTAAGAGGGTAAGGTTGCAGTCGTTTCCTCTAGCCGCACCCACCAGCTGAACTGGCCCTTTGGTGATTGCTTCATCCTCCCAAGGGATTACTGCATTGCTCCCGGAGGCACTGTGCACACTAGAAACACAAGGCCTCCTGGAGCTCCTTCTGGGGAGCATGGCTCTGCACTGCAGGCTGTGCCTTAATGCCACAGTTCAGCCCTTCGATTTTGAACCAATAGCCATATGCACACATAAGTGCAATAACTGCACACGCAAAATACACATGCAAATGTAGGGTCCAGTTTGAGGGCAAAATTTATTCCCCAAATTAATAGCATGCTAAGGATGTTTTCTGTTGATATACACCAAGTCAGGCTAAGATATCTTTAATGCTGTGAACTTTAATTCTAAAAGGATATCTTTCGCTGGATACCATCAGAATTGATGGAAGCAACTATAGAAAATACAGAGGAATCAGGTATCACTTGTAAGAGAGCAGCTAGGGATGCAGTATTCCATTACACAGGATGCATTTGTACCATTTTAGTTTGCACAGATGGAAATATAGTTCAATGTTTCAACATCATTTGACTTTCACATGTTAAAATATTGATAAGTGCTGCACAGGATAATGCCCCTATGGTCTGAAGTAGTAACTGGAGCATGATGTTTATTGAAGTGAGATACAGAAAAGCCTTTAACGAGCATTTAAAATTCTGGGAATATTTCTCAACACTAGCATGGCTTATTTCTTTATTTGTCTTCACCTAATCCTTTTTCTATATTTCACAATTTGTGGGAGCATTAAAATGGATTTTATGCCGGTGATTAGCTGTAGATGACTGTGATACAAGAACACGATAGAGGAGAACTATCTTCTCTTTGAGAACTAGAAATGCTGCTGTGATATGTGGAATAACAAAGTTCAATCGAAGGAAAGCAATGTTACATGAAATAGGCATAAATAGGCCATACAGACTCTATATTCTAAATATTTATGGGCCTTTTATGCTGAAACAAGAACATTTGGAAACCGGAAAACACTTGATCATCCAGATTGCTCAAAACCATCTGTTTTGCATGATGCCAAAACTCCAGTTCTAAAATGCACAATAGTGTGTACACTACTTATGATTCCTAAAATAAATTAGCCCAAACAGAAGGCAAAGAAGGCCAGAAACAGTGTAACTAATGTTAATGCCACTTTTATATATTTGAAAGCCTGGGGTGGGGTGTGGGGAAGGGAGTTAGTAATATTTTCTAAAAATGCATATTAGAGTGCTAAGACTGGCACTCACTCAGAATCCATCTATCCAATTTGAAGCATTCAATTTAGGACAAATGTACTTTGGTCCCTTATGAAATTGTGGATTCATTTTCTGTTTCACTCTATATGCTCTTCCCAAGAGGTATATGATTTGAAAAATCAGGAGAAATGGGTAGTTCACCAGAAATTATGCAGGTGAACAGTTTGAATATATTCAGAATCTTCAGAAGACAGCCCCATGGAGAGAAAGAAACATTTTCAAGAGTTTGGGCAACTACATCCTAATACATAGTGCTACAAGGGGTCTGCTGGCTTGGTTTTCACTTAGAACGTAAGAAGGGCCGTACTGGGTCAGACCAAAGGTCCATCTAGCCCAGTATCCTGCCTACTGACAGTGGCCAATGCCAGGTGCCCCAGAGGGAGTGAACCTAACAGGTAATGATCAAGTGATCTCTCTCCTGCAATCCATCTCTGACAAACAGAGGCTGGGGACATTCCTTACCCATCCTGGCTACTAGCCATTAATGGACTTAACCTCCATGAATTTATCCAGTTCTCTTTTAAACCCTGTTATGGTCCTAGCCTTCACAAGCTCCTCAGTTAAGGAGTTCCACAAGTTGACTGTGTGCTGTGTGAAGAAGAACTTCCTTTTATTGGTTTTAAACCTGCTGCCTATTAATTTCATTTGGTGACCCCTAGTTCTTGTATTATGGGAATAAATGAATAACTTTTCCTTATCCACTTTCTCCACATCACTCATAATTTTATACGCTTCTATCATATCCCCCCTTAGTCTCCTCTTTTCCAAGCTGAAAAGTCCAAGCCTCTTTAATCTCTCCTCACATGGGACCCTCTCCAAACCCCTAATCATTTTAGTGGCCCTTCTCTGAACCTTTTCTAGTGCCAGTATATCTTTTTTGAGATGAGGCAACCACATTTGTATGCAGTATTCAAGATGTGGGCGTACCATCGATTTATATAAGGGCAATAATATATTCTCTGTCTTATTCTCTATCCCTTTTTTAAAGATTCCTAACATCCTGTTTGCTTTTTTGACCACCTCTGCACACTGCATGGACATCTTCAGAGAACTATCCACGATGACTCCAAGATCTTTTTCCTGATTTGTTGTAGCTAAATTAGCCTCCATCATATTGTAGGTATAGTTGGGGTTATTTTTTCCAATGTGCATTACTTTACATTTATCCACATTAAATTTCATTTGCCATTTTGTTGCCCAATCACTTAGTTTTGTGAGATCTTTCTGAAGGTCTTCACAGTCTGCTTTGATCTTAACTATCTTGAGCAGTTTAGTATCATCTAGAAACTTTGCCACCTCACTTTTTACTCCTTTCTCCAGATCATTTATGCATAAGTTGAATAGGATTGGTCCTAGGATTGACCCTTGAGGAACACCACTAGTTACCTCTCTCCATTCTGAGAATTTACCATTAATTCCTACCCTTTCTTCCCTGTCTTTTAACCAGTTCTCAATCCATGAAAGGACCTTCCCTTTTATCCCATGACAACTTAATTTATGTTGGAGCCTTTGGTGAGGGACCTTGTCAAAGGCTTTCTGGAAATCTAAGTACACTATGTCCACTGGATCCCCTTTGTCCACATGTTTGTTGACCTCTTCAAAGAACTCTAATAGATTAGTAAGGCACAATTTCCCTTTAGAGAAACCATGTTGACTTTTGCCAAACAATTTATGTTCTTCTATGTGTCTGACAATTTTATTCTTTAATATTGTTTCAACTAATTTGCTGGTACCAACATTAGACTTACCGGTCTGTAATTGCCAGAATCACTTCTAGAGCGCTTTTTAGTGATAGCCCCAGCGAGGCTGGTCCAATAAAAGATATTACCTCACTCACCTTGTCTTGCTAATATCCTGGGACCAACATGGCTACAGCAACACTGCATAGAACGCCAGGGAGACTCATTTTATTTACATCTTCTTTGGACGAGTCAGAGCTAGATTGTGCAGCCCATTCCCCAGGTGGGCAGCACTTACTCACATGAGTAGTCCCATTGACTTAAATGCTCACTATCATGAGTAAGGGCTGCACAACCTAACCTCCAGGGTTTGCTGCGAAGCTTTTCCCTTTCACGTGATTGCATAGTGTTAAAATGCAGGTGACGTAATCCCCTTGTTAATTCTCATTAGCCAGAGTTAACCATCTTCCTTCCCTCCAGCCCCCCACCCCCACCCCCATCCCACCACCTCCACAGTAACAATAAATAAATAAACAACCAAAAGCTACTGAATGAAAAATTATATTGATTAAACAGTGTTTCTATTCGACTACAAGTGCCCTGAACTCAGGTTCCAGCTGCCCTTCATTTCTGTATAGTATTTAAATAAATGTTCAAGTTCTCACATGCCTTGTTCTATGTCATATGCATCTGTGGTGCTGTATACATGATTTTGATACAGAAATCATAATACTAGGAATGAACATTTTAGGTCAGAATTATTATTTTGCAGAGCTATCAGTTTCTTTATTCTGCTGTCCACATCTCATACATTTTTTACCAGAGCTGGTCAAAAAAATTGTGATTTATTGATTTACTGATTTTGTCAAATTTTTGACAAAAAATTATTGAAAAGTTTTGCTTCAATAATGCTGAAGCACTTCTTTCTGACTTTTCTTGTTTTGATTCATTAGTATAATAGTACAGAATATTTGAAATGATAAACCTGAGACCAAGCTATTTGACTTCCTGGAAATGAAGCATTTCGACAAGATTGTTTTGATATTTCTGAAATCATTTTTTTCAGAAATATCATTGGGTGGGAAATTTCAAAATTTCAACGTTTAGTTCCAGTTCGGGAGACAAGGACATTTTGAAATGTCAGAATTTCTTGTAAAACAAAATTCCAAGTTTTAATCAGCTCTAATTGTGATGAACCCTGGACTTTTGCTGACTGAAAGGCAGCATTTGTATGTTAGGACCAGAAGTACCATGAACCATCTTGAAAAAAAAGTGTATTACTATGAATTAGTGCTGCAGCAAAATGTTCAAGCTCGTGGTTATTTTTCACAGTATCACATGCTGAACAGCACCTCTGGGCCTTTCGGGATCCCAGAGATCATCCTCATCCTTTTAACAGCCTGGAGTTGTGGCCTCCCCTACTCCAGGCCCCCCTAGCTAGTGTTAGTCATTCTCTTAAGTAAGGAGAGCTGGCTGTGGTTCCCAACACAAAGCACATCACTACCACTCTTGACTTATCGACATATATAACTGGAAAGTGACACAAGACGCTCACACCCACCTCCTCTAAGGCTTGGAGGCTGCATCAGCTATGCTTCCTGTGCAGATACCAAGCTTGCATCTCAGGTCCAGATCCCACCCATCCATACACTGTGTTACCCAGCAGTAACTTTCTCATATGCAGGAGGCCAATGATTCTCTAGCCATCTGTTCAGCGTGTGACGCACGGGTGCTTAAGAGCCACTCACAGGTTAAATGCACACAGCAAATATTCCCTGCAGCACATATCTGTATTGTATCATAATGCATTAGTACATTTTGCAAGTATAAATGAAAGTGACTATTGGGATACAAAATGAATGTTCATGTGTCACGGCAGACTTTTTGGGTATTGTATTGTTAAAGCTATATGTATAAAACAACAAATACATTCCGTTGATTTTTAGACAATAATGTTGAATGCATTTAAACTGTTTTACAGTTTGCTGGTTGAAATATGCTGGAAACAGAAAGCATTTGACATTCAAATTCAAACTGTTAACAATAAAAATAAGAAGTGAAGACACTGAGATAGTGGGGTGATCAGCACATCTCTGCATAATCCATTTAGGCCTCAGTTTGCAAACCCTTACTTAGGGTATGTCTACACTACGGAATTATTCCAATTTTACACAAACCGGTTTTGTAAAACAGATTGTATAAAGTCGAGTGCACACGGCCACACTAAGCACATTAATTCAGCGGTGTGCGTCCATGGTCCGAGGCTGATTTCTGGAGCGTTGCACTGTGGGTAGCTATTCCATAGCTATCCCATAGTTCCCGCAGTCTCCTCCCCTCCTTGGAATTCTGGGTTGAGATCCCAGTGCCTGATGGGGCAAAAATCATTGTTGCGAGTGATTCTGGGTAAATGTCATCACTCATTCCTTCCTCCTGGAAAGCAACGGCAGACAATCATTTCGCGCCCTTTTTCCCTGGATTGCCCTGGCAGACGCCATAGCATGGCAACCATGGAGCCTGTTTTGCCTTTTGTCACTGTCACCGTATGTATACTGGATGCCACTGACAGAGGTGATACCGCAGCACTACACAGCAGCATTCATTTGCCTTTGCATGATAGCAGAGATGGTTATCAGTTGTTTTGTACCATCTGCTGTGCCATTGTAAATTGGCAATGAGATGATGGTTATCGGTCATTCTGTACTGTCTGCTGCTGTCATGGGTGCCCTCGGCTGGGGGCGCAAAGACAAAAATGGGAATGACTCCCTGGGTCATTCCCTCCTTTATGTTGTATCTAAAAATAGAGTTAGTCTTGCCTAGAATATGGGGCAAGTGTACTAGAGAACCAGAGAGCATAGCTGCTCCGTGTCAGATCATGCAGAAATGATGAACTACATGCCGTTCTAGGGGATGCCCCTGCAACAACCGCACCCGTTGCTTCCCTGCTCCCCCAACCCTCCTGGGCTACCGTTGCAGTGTCCCCCCATTTGTGTGAAGAAGTAATAAAGAATGCAGGAATAAGAAACACTGACTTGTTAGTGAGATAAAATGAGGGGGAGGCAGCCTCCAGCTGCTATTAGTCCAGGCAGGACATTAAGCTGTGCGGGGGAGAGGAGCCCAGCATCCCGCTGCTATGATAGTCCAGGCAGTACAGAATCTTTTCTTTACACATGAAAGGGAGGGGGCTGATGGAGCTCAGCCCCCAGTTGCTATGATGAATACTGTTACCAGCCGTTCTGTACCATCTACTGGGAATGACCGGGAATCATTCCTATTTTTACCCAGGCACCCCCTGCCGGCCTCACCTGAGACCAGCCAAGAGCACTCACGGGATGATGATGATGATGGATAGCAGTCATATTGCGCTGTCTGCCACTGGGGAGGGAAGGGGATGGGAGCGGATACTGCTCTTCACTGCCGCAGCATCGCGTCTACCAGCAGCATTCAGTGGACATAGGGTGACATAGAAAAAAGTCAAGAAACGATTTTTTCCCTTTTCTTTTCACGGGGGGGGAGGGGGTAAATTGACGAGCTATACTCTGAACCACCCCGGACAATGTGTTTGATCCTACAGGCATTGGGAGCTCAGCCAAGAATGCAAATGCTTTTCGGAGACTGCTGGGGACTGTGGGATAGCTGGAGTCCTCAGTACCCCCTCCCTCCCTCCATGAGCGTCCATTTGATTCTTTGGCTTTCCGTTACGCTTGTCACGCAGCACTGTGCTGTGGACTCTGTATCCTAGCCTGGAGATTTTTATCAAATGCTTTGGCATTTCGTCTTCTGTAATGGAGCTCTGATAGAACAGATTTGTGTCCCCATACAGCAATCAGATCCAGTATCTCCCGTACGGTCCACGCTGGAGCTCTTTTTGGATTTGGGACTGCATCGCCACCCGTGCTGATCAGAGCTCCACGTTGGGCAAACAGGAAATGAAATTCAAAAGTTCGCAGGGCTTTTCCTGTCTACCTGACCACTGCATCCAAGTTCAGATTGCTGTCCAGAGCGGTCACAGTGGTGCACTGTGGGATACTGCCCGGAGGCCAATACCGTCAATTTGCGGCCACACTAACCCTAATCCGATATGGTAATACCGATTTTAGCGCTACTCCTCTCATTGGGGAGGAGTACAGAAACCGATTTAAAAAGCTCTTTATATCGATATAAAGGGCCTCTTTGTGTGGATGGGTACAGCGTTAAATTGGTTTAACGCTGCTAAAACCGGTTTAAATGCCTAGTGTAGACCAGGCCTCAGACTGAATAAAATTCACTCTTGTGTATTGGGCCCAGTACAAGGTCTATGCATCGCTTAAATTTTAAGTCCTCAAACAAGGACATAAGTGGTACAGAGGCCTCACGTGAGGTATCTGAATAGGAGGAGAATTTCATGTGATTCCCAGGCAATGTGCCTCATTGAAGCTACTTGCCACAGTAGGCACAACTCACATGAGTAAAGTATTGCCACAGAGATATGTGTTATGACATACTGTGAATAGGTATCACTTACAGATTTTCTTTAAAAAGCATTTGTAAAGACATAAGGTCAAGCACATTGCTTGTCTTAACACATCTTTAAAGAGAATAGGGGAAGGTATACAGGAGAAAAAAAGGCAGGGTAGGAGTCGTCTGTACAATGTAGATTTTACTCACCTTTGTAAACGCTTTGGAAATGCTAAGTATTACTATATCTATGCTCTCTATCTCTCTATATATATTCTCTCAAAACATCATATATGATGCATGTATATACAGTGTATCTTTCATATCACAAAATGATGTATATATATATATATTGGCATAAATTTCAAAATAGCAGTTTTAAATGAGAGACAATAATAGGAGACAATAACCCATGGAAAATACTTTTGCTATAAATACAGCACATTAAAGAGAAAATATTCATAGAACAACAATTTATGCTGTTCTTATAAAAGAAATATGCCATCTTGGGTATTTTGGGGATGAGGGCCAGATAGATAAAGAGATATAGGGATAGGAAACATCTATACATATTGACAAATCTGGGATAGAAATTGATATTGAACATTAATAACATCTTTTTCAAGGGACTAGCTGGTCCAAAACTTAAGATATTTTGTTGATATCAGTGGGTATCAAAAGTATAATTATTTCAACATCTAACTATCCCTAGTTTGGCATCTTCTCATATTTAGGCCTCAATTCTTCAACAATTTATGTATATGCTTAACTTTAAACATTGTTAGTATTCCAGTGACGAAAATTGGACTATCTCCACTTCTTACAACTAAACATGTGTGTTAGTCTTTTCAGGATTGTGACCTTAATGTTCTATCAACATGATGACCAAGACCATCATATAACATGAGTACTTACTGGAAGGTCAGATACAGCAATCTATAAAACTGTTGGTTCTTACCAGCCTTAAACACTAGCCATTGTGTCAAAACAAAAATCTCTAGGGAGCAAATGTAGACAGTAAACAAACTAAGATATAAATTTAAATATGAATCAAATATCCCAAATAAATCACAAATGTATGCTTTGTATAGGTTACTTAGGGCATGGACAGGACAACAGCAGCACTCCAGGCTGAAACAGGCATTCACACTTCTATGGCCTGTGTTTAGTTCTATGGCTGATGTTGTACACGCGGTCAGACTAGACCTCTGGCCTTGAATTCTATAAATGGATAATACTGAAGGCTTGACTCTCCGAGAATGTGTGTGTGTAAAAGTAACATAGCTCACTTGCTCCACAAGCAGACATTTCTAGTTACCTTTTTCACCACAATAAACTCCCATATAATTAGCTACAGCATATCAAAATAGATCTGTTTATTGTGAAATATATTTTCTCAAAATTTTGCCTATAGTAGAAAAAATATTTAATTCCATCTCGGAGTTTTTCTCTTTGAGAAGATTCTTTGAATCTCACTGTGAAAAACCTCACTGAAAAATATAAACTCTTAACAAATGAAAAGCAGAAGTTTTAAACTGAAATCTTGTCCATCAAAAAGAAACAACTCTTATATTAACTTTTTTGAGCCAGTAGCCTGGATGGAGAGAACAGTTATGAACCAATAGTTATTGGTTAAGGCTGATAGGGACATTAAGCTTTATTTAAAAAGTAGATTTATGTCTCTTTTTTCGCATTTTCTGTTTGCAAGGTACGTTTTCTTCTACCGTATGGGGAAATGGAAAATGTTTCTTGAGAAAATAACTCAATATTATATGACCAGTAGATGGCAGCATAAACACACTGAAAATGTTTTATTGACCATACATTTAGTCTGATAAGTGGTCCAACTTTAAATAGGTTCAATATTTGTCTTTCATATTTGGAGAGTGAAAAGTATATGCGGCAATTAGAGGGTAATGCAATATTGCAGTGTAAACAAAAGAGTAAAATGAGTGTGTAACCACCGAACATTTCCACGTTTTAATTTGTTTGTCCAAACTTCTTTTGCAATTGCAAACTCACCTCTGAAGAGCTTGAACAGAGGGATGGAGCTTTGATTCCTTTGACTCCTAATGGATCATTTTTAATTGTCACCGGTTTCCCTTTGATGTTTGTTTGTTTGTTTTTTTTCACTGCTGCCTTCTATGGTAAATGGAGAAGAAAGATTATTCCCCTTAGTCTCAAAACTCACCGCAATTCTCTAACGAAAAGAAGCGGCATTTACCTGGTCATCAAACTTCTGCAATGTAAGAGATTCTGCCCGTTGTTATCTGGGCAACAGGAAGCCTGTGCCGATTCAAAGTTATTAAAACAAAACACGCACACACTAGGATTGAAAAGTCAAAAAGAAATTTGGATGTGGATTCAGTTGCAATGTGTTTCAATAATTAAGAATGTGAGATACAACAGTTACAGGAAACTGCCGAAAACATATTCACATTCTCAAAATTAGTGACTCAACGGGGCAGCTGGGGGTCTGTCTACTGGCAAATGTATTTACATAGAAATATTTTGCCAAGCCTGACTTGGATGAAAAGTTCCTGTGAAGTGACTTCTGCTTTCCTTTGTTTCGTATTTCTGCACACGTTAATGATTAGATAGATAGATAGATAGATAGATAGATAGATAGATAGATAGATAGATCACACACAGTCTAGCCAAAACCCAAACGGTCCCTAAATAAAATGGAGATGAATATGAAACGAGACATGAATGCAGGCACCGATTTCAGAACTGTGAAAATATGTCACCAGAGCATCGTTTTTGGTTCAGATTGATAATCGCTCCCTGCTCTCATTATAAGATCAGAAGGGCCATCTGTCCTCTCTGGATAATTTGGAGCTCAGATACAGTCAGCCCCCCTAGAAAATGACCCCTCTAGCCTATGTAATAACAATCACTTCAAATGCCGGGCTCCGACGGCAGCCGGGGAGGAACACATTGGCTCCAGATCAATATTGATTATATGTATTTAAAACATCCAGATCAGCTTCACTTCTCTGGAGTTTTCTTTCCCTCGTCCACAAGAGGTGATTCTAACACATTACACGAGCCTAACGGGTGGCTTTCTTATGCTGTGGGAGAAGTCAGCATCCTATGAACAATACAACTCGGGGAGCTGTTCCTAGCAAGGATCCATATTTGCCGCCAATGAGCCATTTTCCGCGGATACATGTTAATTTTCTAAGAGAGTGACTGATTGACTTATGCACATCCGCAGCAGACAGGTGTAACATTCAGTGCCTCTGGAACAGGTTCTGGACCTGCAGATAAAATTAAGAGTCTCCTCTACTGCAGTGACACAAGGACATAGAAGTCAG
The DNA here is from genome assembly GCF_025201925.1 of Gopherus flavomarginatus. NCBI lineage: Eukaryota > Metazoa > Chordata > Testudines > Testudinidae > Gopherus > Gopherus flavomarginatus. The sequence goes on from NC_066620.1 coordinate 39,197,963, forward strand.
TAGCCGAGGGAAAGGCTGCATTTGCCAGAGGAGTGTCAGCTACATTTCTCCTCTAACTTTTCCCAGTGTCACAATTTCGTAGCTAGCCCCCCGTGGAGAGAAATCTCGATTATTTTATAGGCAGAAGCAGACTGACTGTGCCCTTGCAAAAAGGGGCAGAAGAAACAATCCCTTGTAGAACGAATCCAGAGGGGATGGTTCTAATGCAGATCAACCTGTATTGTATTGCGAACAGGGAAATAATGCTTACAGATGGGACCAGCAGTTTCAAGACTTTAGCTGAGGACGGGATGCTGAAAATTCACCCAATCCGTCTGCTACAATGGGAGGAATACGATTTGAGTGTTGCTTCTACCGAAACTGTGCGGTAGAGCCCTGGGGTGTTTGGAAGACGGTTTTTATCATTCTGATGGTAGCGGTTTCTCCTCGTTTGCGCGACACCGCGGTTTATATTCACCGTAGAGTTTGAAATACATTCGGTACCAGACAGGAATCCTCGTTTGTTAGGGTTCAGGGCTCGCCCACCAGAATGCCCCCAGCATCGAAGATGCAATCAGCCTGTATCTGGATTGAATGGCATTCCCCTGAACGCGAGGAATTCGCAGTCTGTCACTCTGCCTGAGCCCCAGAGGAGGCTCCATTGGCACTCACAGATGCTGGGCACCGTCCCAGCCAGCTGCAAAACGAGCCCATTCATATTGCGGTATAAGAGATTAAACTAATTTCCAAACCCCTCTGACGCCTGCACTTACTCAAGATGAGCAACATGTAAACAGCAAAACAAAACAAGCCCCCACGGAACAGGTGATCTCGTTACACTTCTGGGTCCCCTTTCCCCAGCTAGTGACCCAGGGGACTCAGTAACCCCTAGGGCTGCAGTGTGGAAAACACTAGGGGATCTCGGTGGTTTAATTAGCAGGAATCCCAAACTGGCTCCGTTTTTATTTTGCCACTAGTAAAACATCCCACGTTTACAAAAACAAACCAAAGTCAGGTCACTGACCGAGGACTGCAGTGTGCACACATCAAGAACGGTCACTCTTTCGGGTGACCACGATAATGTAGCACTTGATGCCAACCAGGTCTTTTTATCCAGTAGCAAAATCATTTCAAGTGTCGTATTAAAAAGCCAGCAAAGCTATCTAATCTGATGCCTCTCTGTAATATCTCTTGATAGATAAATCCTGTGTGTAATTCAAATCTTTCTGTCTTGAGAGACAGAGAGCGAGTATGTGAGTGAAATATACATAAACTAAAACAGAAGCAAGGTTAATATATGTACTACTATAATATCTATCTATCTATCTATCTATCTATCTATCTATCTATCGGGGGCTATAGCTAGTTAGGTATTTTGATATATATACATACCTATACACAACTATCAAAATACCTAGATAGATAGATCGATCTACCCCCCCATTTTGAAATAGGTATATATCTATTTTCATTGACATAATTTTCTCTGTATTTTCCTATCTACGTGTGTGCGCTCGTGCCTACCTGCGAACGAGTATATATGAATTAGTCGTATATATGTATATATTTTTGCACTCACATAATCTCTCTGCGTCTATCTACCTCGGAGGATTAGTTCTCTCTTTACCTATTGAGAGTTAGAAAGAGAGAGGGATTGTAAATCTATCTCCAGACAGACAGCTGATATGAATATGAAAAGCTAGGTACCGATGTAAGGCTAATTCAGGCAGCCAGTCAGCAGTACAGCTTGTCTTTATGGCTGTTTAGTCTCATCACCCCCAAAGTCTTTAGACAGTTTTCTCTGAGTGTCTCCATCAGGGTAAAAGCAGGAGATGACTGTGACGCACACCCCTGCTTTTCACATCCGAAGTCTACACAGAATGACATATGTCACTGCCATTCCGGTACTTCGCTGGGAACTGGCAGCTTCCCCCACCCCGGCGCGCACACACCTTTTGTTCCAAGCAAAATAAACATTTCTGAGGAGCTGGTGAACAGTGTCATGTAAGGGGGGGCAGAAATGTGAGGCCAGCCCTCCCACCCCCCGCCTTGCCCTGCACCTTTGCTGCGCTGATAGGTGTCCCAGGGAGCGCATTAGCCCTTTCCTTTGCATCGGGTGCGAGGGGACCAGTCAGACCGAGAGGGGACCCTGGGGGCAGGCGGTAGAGAGGGAGTGGAGGGAAAAGGAGAAGGGGCCCCGGGGTGCAGAAAGTGAAGAATGTCTCCAAAGAGGGAGAAAAGGGGAAGAGGCCCCAGAGCGCAAGGGAGTGAAGATGGAGCCCCAGGGCGCACGGGAATAGAGTCTCAGAGCGCAGGGGGATTGTGGAAGGGCCCCAGGGCTCGGGAGAGTGGAGAAGGGCCGCCGGTGTGTAAAGAAGTCGGGGAAGGGACCCAGGGAGCCCGAGAATGGGGGTGACTCCGGGGTGCAGGACAGTGCGCCAGGGCCTAGGGGCGCGAGGAGGCTGTGGAGGGGTCCCACGATTGAGGGAAGTCCGGGAGGGGACGTGGGGAAGGCGGTCCATAGGGGCACAAAAGAAGTGGGGTCCGCATAGGTGAGCAGGGAGCAGAGAAGTGGGGAAAGGCTCCTGGGTGCGGGGAAGGGCTCCCGGCGGTGGAGAGGAGGTTCCAAGGGGCCGGACAGAAGAGGCAGGGCTCGGAGAGGGGGCGCTAGGTGCAGACACTGGGGGGGTGTCCCCGAATGCAGGGAGGACTGGGCTCCCAAGGCAAGGCCCCGTGAGTGTAGGGCGAAGGGGCCGAGGAGAAGGCCGCAGCGATGCCTGCAAATGCCTGCAAAGGACCTTATTTTGTGGCAGAAACTCTCTTGAGCGCAGACAATGGAGCGGGGTGTTTACTGAGCGCTGGGAAGACAATTAGCAATTCATTGGGAGAGATGTGTCACCCAAATGTCACAGGGAAGCTAACATGACATCTGTTTTAATGGCTCTTTGCTAATAAACTCCTCTCGAAGGGCGTCTTTGTAGGGACGTCAAAGATTATTTACAGAATGAGTCAATTTCGAAATGGTTTCCTGATCGCTGGGCTGAGTCGCTGTAGGTGGTGGCGAGGACCAGAGTGGATTTAGGGGGCCAAGCCTCCCTCCTCCCGGCAGGGGGGGGCGCTGGGGGAGAGGAAGGAGACAGGGGGAGCCCTCATTGTGCAGAGCCACAGAAAGAGGGGGATTAGACCTGCTCGCCACAGATTTAGCAATTCATCGTCTCCGGGAGCAAGTAACCTTCTCGCACAGCTCCCAAAATATTGACATGAGCACGGAGCCAGGCAAACAGGCAGCGCAAACCACAGGGGGCTTGGCTTCCGCATGCTCAGTCTTCCCTCTTCTCCCTCCACCCCCCAGCCCCACATTAACGCCGTGAGTGGGACAGGACTCGAGTACCCATGTGCCCAGCTCCCAGTGGTGCTTGTGCCAGTGCCCTGGGGAAACCTGCTCTGAGCCCCTAGGCCGAGCTCTCTGAGCTCCCGACTCCCTCTGTCCCCAGCAATCCGATCATCCACGGGCCCCCAGCAGCCTCCCCTGCGGGTCCCCATTTGCTCCTTTGGAGGGAGTCTCCCTGGGGACTTTCTTACTTTCTCCCTTCTCTGGCTGCTTTCTCTGCCCTCCTCCAGCAAACTCGGGGCTCGTACCCCGCTCCTCTCAAACCCGCTCTGAAATGGTTGTGGGGAGCGGCCCAGCTGCCCTGGTGGGGTTTCCAAGACCCTGCTGGAGCCCAGGATCACGCTCGCTAGTCCCTCGTGTTTGTCTGTTTTGATCCTGTCTGGCTCACTCCCCCCCAGCTCCAATGTTCCCTTTTCATCTCTTCCCCTCTTCCTTTGCGTCACCGCTCAACCCCTCTACTCTACTGTGTTTGCCAACTGGCATCCGGTTCATTCTCCTGGGCACCTACCAGCCCCCACTCGAGTCCCTTCTTCTCCTTATTGGCAGGCACCATTTGGTGGAGCCTCTCTGGGGATTTTTATTTAACTCTTTAGCTCTGCCCCCTTCTGCTCCTTTGGCAGCATCTACTTCTGCTCAGCCCCTTCATCCCCCTCCTCCAGCAGCCCTCAGTCCCATGTCCTGCACTTCAAATACCTCCAATGACTATGCAGCTGGGGAAATTTCCCTTTTTTATTGGCTCACTCAGCCCACTACAGAGGGTCAGGACCTGCAGAGAAGAATACCCCCCCCCCTTTTGAATCTAGGCCTTCACAATCTCAACACAAGCTTAATGGGGGACCCAAGCCGGGGACTGATTTTTTTAAGAGGGCTTAGATGGGCTTTTTCAACAGAGTACAAATCACTAGTAAACAGCTCCCTGTAGCTCCACCGCTGACCTTCCAGATAAATTCCAACTAATATAATCATAGTCGATTTCTAAACACTCAGGGACACACAGGGAGGAAGGAAGTGGGGAACTCCATAAGTAAAGCAAACGGTGAAGACGTGGCTGGATTTTGCATCTGTTTAAATACTAATTCCCGTTTTAAACCCTTGCCCAATTTTTTTTATAGCTAAGTGGAACAATAAAGGGAGGCAGCATCCTCCAAGTGGGGTTAAAATAAGTTCAAGAACTCTATAAGATTTCTATGTCTGCATGAAATAAACCAGATTTGCTAAACTGTTTTGTGACCAGGAAAGTCAGACCTAGGAACAAGAAGAGCAGATTGCAGAGCTGTAACCATCCCAGAGATGCCAGTGGGTCTATGAGAAAATGTTATTCTCATAATGGAACGATAAGATTTGGATAAACTACACTATTCCTTCTTGTGAGATGACTTGATTTCCCTGTGAATTTAGTGGTGCGAGTCTCTGTCTGTGAAGGGAACATACAGGAAGAGTCTCTGGTTCATTGTCTATACTGTGTATAGAGTAAACACACGTCTTGTTTTGTTGTTTCACTAGGGAATTTTGGGAGCCATAGTCTCAGACAAACACACGCTTTACCTAACGCCCAAGTGCTCACTGCACTACCAGTGAGTGCACTTTCCTTTCCTTCTCTTCACACTGCAAACAGGTTGGTAGCTAAGGCAAACGCACACTGGCAAGATGAAATTCCATGACGTTTAGAAGTAAAGAGGCCCCAGAACACCCTCCAGATTTCCACGAAATGCCACATTCCGTGTTATTTAACAAGACATACTACAGTAAAACACATAAGTAGACAAACCGAGAGAATCCATTTGGAACAGTTAACACAGCCTGACTCGCTCACAAGCACACAGTAGGGGAAGACAATTTAATTTCACTCAAATCCATCAGGAGGATCTAACGTTCAGATGATTGCTTAGTTGGCATTAAGGGTTGCTTTAAAAAAAACAACAACCTTGAAGTCCCTGGTCATTGGTCTATATCTTCATACTTATTTGATTTTCCTACTCTGTAGTGGATGGCTGGAAAATATCACTATACATAGCTGGCGCTTGTCAATAAATATACAGTTTATGCAGAACTGAAGCCTAAACTTCAGGAGGCTAGGTGGACAGACGAATAGAGCCAAACCTAGAGCATTGACTCAGTCAAAGCTCCCATTGACGTTAATAGAGAGTTAAAACAAAACCATCTTCAGGGCTTCTTGATCTTTTCATCGTATTATATCATCCCATAGTATAATTTATAGAGAGAATGAGAATAAGTTACAGAAATGCAAGTATCCCAGGTGTTTAATTCTTTCACGAACAACGAAAACATATGGTAGTGGTAGGTCTGAAAGTAACAGTGTCATCATAACTTAAAGAGACAATGGGAATGGAGTTTGGGAGGAGGGAGTTTGCAGGAAAATTCTCATTGTCCATAACAGTAAGTCTGAATTCAGAGGGGGCCCACTGTATGCATATAACTTCGTTTCCCTTTACAAAAGCTGTGTTCACTCTTCCCGAACATATTGTGTTAATCTATGTAGCTGGTAATGATGTTCCGGCCACAGTGGGAAGACAGGATGAGGGGCTAGATGGACCATTGGTCTGACTCAGTCTGGCCATTCTTATTTCTTATGCTCGTGGCTACTGCATTTCAACATAAAAGTTCAGGGCAAATGAGTGCCAACTCTGCATGTGCAAAATGACCCAGGAGACAAAAAGACACAAAGACAGTACCTAGGCTGCTAGAAGTTAGAGCACGGAAGTTGTAACTATAACTCTACACTAAACAACACCGTAGTTCCCAAGCCAATGTGAAAAGGACAGACACTTCTGTCTTGGCTCCTTGCTTAAAAGAGACTGCGTTACAGAAGGCTATATACCTGTCCCTCTCCCACACACCCATCCCATTTTAAAGAAAAACTCAGTTCTTAGGATTCACTTCCGTTGGCTTTAACTGAGCGTAACAATTTCTCCAGAATGGCTTATGGAGTGCGCGAAGCTAGTTCACAGAGTGGAAAATGAAATTGGTATTTTTTCTGGAGCAAACCATTACTCCCTGAGCCTTTTTACCTTTTGGTGGGCAGGAAGGTATAAATGACATACAGTATTTCTATAAATAATATCTGAGCCGCTCTCCAGTCTTCAGCGTATGCTGGTCACACTCCTTTGCTTTCTCTGTTCTTATATAGACGTGCACTATTCAGGGTCAGCCTGCCTGATACACTTTGTAGCAAGGAAGCTAACAGCACTAACCTGAGAACAATGGTGTACTCTGCAGAACAACCACAAATGTTTCAGCTTCCTGAGCTATAGAATGGATGTGGACAGACATCACAGCACTGCCAACATAGGGCTGTAACAGCTCAAGAGCACGGTAGAAACAAAAAATCCCATTCAGTATTTCATTTCTTTCCACTTGTTAGGAATCTGGTAAATAAAATGTTCATGTTATCTAAATGCACAGATAAGGCGGGAATGGCTTTCTTTAATAGCATGATTGAAATGTGAGGGGTCTGATGTCTCCTCGTTAGTAATATTGGCTTTGCATGCAAAGCACAATCCCATCCCTCTAGACTGCTTAGCCAAAACAGAGCGTAAACTCTGTAATTAGTAACGTGTTCCATCATTAAAGAGCCCTGCTGAGAATTTCTATTTAATAATGGTCTTAAATTAGTTATGATGGTAAATACTCATCTGAAAATTCAACATCTAAAACCATCTACAATCTGGAAGTGCTCCAGTATTGCTGTAATCTCCTGTAACACAGAAATGACTATCACATGCAACCATCGCATTAGAAATTCTCTGTACTCTTTGGTCCACGAATATACAGTATGGATGTGTTAATTAGGTTAACTCATAAATTGTCTGCTTTACAAATATTTAGAACTAAACAATGAGGGGGGGTTAAATAGGATGCCAACCAGGCTGAGAAAATCTGCTAGTGAGATTTGATTCTTGCAACTGGAAAATCTTTTGTTTTCAGATAAGGTGGCACATGATCTTGAGGCCTAAGAGTTCACCAACCCAATACAATACCCCCCCAACACACTACTCCAGCAATACCCACTGTACCTGTACCGGATAATAGGCAACGGAGATTTTACATAGCAACACGCTTGATTTTCACTTAAGAATTTTGTATTTATTTTTACCTTTTGAGTCAGAGAGATCTATTCCTAACGCGGTTTTTTTGAAACACACACACACACACACACACACACACACACACACACACACACACACACACACACACACACACGCTGCATTCCTTTTCTGTAACGTCCACAAACATTCAGTAAGGCTTTGTTTAGCGAGTCCTTTGACGAAGACAATTATATTTAATAAGTAGTGAAACAAGACGGATGTGACAGATAGCTGAGGAAAAAAGATTTCTGTTTCCTCGTGAAAGTTGTTCCTTCCATCCTCTTAAAAAAGACCAAACCAAACAAAAATCTGTCAAGCCATTAGCATACAATGTGGAATGAAAGTTGCGAAGATAAAATGTGATTCCAGGTATAAATAAATAATTCAGATATAGTTCATCCCCGTTGGGGATATAAACAAAAGTTTTTACAATAACAATAGAAAATCAGTAACTGAGATAGTTGAGGGGTTAAGGGGAGGGAAGAGGGGGACAGAATATTTCCGTATTCACCTAAACGTCTAAACGTTTATCCTCTCCTGCACTAACCTTTCATGTTTAATGAATGAATCTGCATTGCAGGTTTTTTCCCCTCTCTGTGCCGGCTAGTTTTAAATCTGCAAGCATCACAAAGAGGCCGTGATCCCATCTGCCTATGATTCCAAATTAAAGTTCAAACGGACGGCTTACACACTGCTGATCCTGTATCATAGCCTCTCGCGACCCTTCAATTACTATTTAATAGAATTACAGTTTTAAATCCCAATAGTCTTAAAGAATGTTTTATCACAGACTGGAGAGAGAATATACAGGCACCTTCAATGTTATTGAACTATATTGCTGACCTATTTAGATATTAAAAGGAACGTTTAATGTTCTACAAGATATTACAAGAGCTACTTTAATCTTCAGATGAGAAAGAATATATGCATGTATGTATGTGAGTGTGCATATATACACACATATACGTACTATATATGCAAATACACTTAGGTGTGTATACACACACACACTGAGAGGTCAGAAATCAGTGCATCTACTAAACTATCCAACTAATATATTGTTGACAAATATTGCTAGATAGATTATTTCAATAGGAAACCAAATTCCCGTCCAGTCATTGAAAGATACACTTTAATGGTCCTTATTAAATGAACTTCTCATGATGTTTCTGTGCGGAGAAAAAGCAAATATTTGCAGTAGAGCTAAGCCTCTCTCTAGTAGCTACATTTGAAATTAAAGTCAATCGAAATCCGGCTGTAGATATCATAAATCTTGACTTCCACTGTAGGTTCCTCCATTCTTCAGACCTGTTCAGCAAAGGACCTGCCATCCGGAGGGACGATGCTGCCACTTCATCTCCATTACAGTAAAGCGATTCTAACCACACACTTCCAGATATTTACACCTAACCTTTACTTATTAATTACTCCTTTGCATCCTTCTTCTCCTGCACGTCCCTAGATGTCGGACGGCTTTGAAGCCTGCTGTCTCACAAACCTCTTAAAATAAAACTAAACTACCCCCCCCCACCACACACACACATGCACAGCTTCAAAATCCACCTTAGCGTTATTTAATCACCAATATGAGCCATTGCCCTAGTTGTATGTCTTGCTATTACCTTGCCAGAATGTAATATTTATCCGTAACACTGGTAATATCCCCAATGCCTTTTTTCCACCACCTTCTCTTCCTCCCCCCCCCCCCCCCCGCCATCTGTCCTGATTTTGCAACTGAGTATTTTGTTTATTTCTTTTCCCATTTGCAAACTTCTTTCTAATTGGTCTTTCTATAGGGCTGGGGGACTGCAGCTTCCCACTCCAGGCCCCGTGTCCTTTTACAAACTGGACTCCGTGTCTGTGAGTGCGGGGGGAGGGAAGGGCGCGCGCGCGCGCTCACAGAGGCAGCGTTTGTCTGTCCTTTCCCTGCACGCCGAATCCGGGCCAGTGCAATGTGGAGCTCAATAAGAAACTGCATGAATAAACACGAATAGAAAGTTGTGCTCAGCTAACCGGAGAAATCAGAGCAATACCAGGGCACCAACGTCCACAATTCTTTTCACTTTGGGCCCGGGCTATAACCTCATCTGGGTATGCTAAAGATTAAGGGCAACGGGCAAGCAGATTCAGCCTCTTCTAAAAGCCAGCTGTAACTGATCAGGGAGAGAGAGCTATAGCTTATCGAAAACCTATCGTAGCCGGGGAAGGACTACGGTCAACGATGGTATCGCATGCACACAAAGGACACGAAACAACGGTACAGGCCCCGGGCAGACATTTAGGTAGCAAAAGCAGGGAGGGTTTGCAGGTGAAAAGCCAATAGGTTTTTCAGACAAAGACGCTGCGCGCACACACACACACACACACATATACATATTATGGTCGCACTCCGAGGAACTTGCACACTTTATTTCATAGTACTCTCGGAAAGGTGGAGCTCACCGCAAGTCGAGATCTCTGTGTATGGACATAGACGCACATAAATAACGCGTGGATGTGTCTGTCACAACATCTAAAAATTGTTGTCACAACTAAACTGTAACATAGTGTCTAACTTCAAGCTTTTTTTAAAAAATCGTGCAATGCAAGACTGCCTGTGTGTGTATAATCTTTGCAAGCCGCGAGACAGAGGAGTTCAGTATATAAATCTGTATTTACAAAACTCACTTTCCGTTCCCCTTTTGACTCATCACAATAAGTTCTGGTTAACAAGAGTTCCGCGCGTCTCTCCTATGGGAGAGCATATCCTCTGTGCCATGAATTTAAAGGCACCGGTGGACTCCGGATGTGTGAGTTCGCTGCCATATATCTCCTATCCTATGGCTTTCTTTTAAATATAGATCAAATGCACTTCAGCTTCCGAATAATTTCATCTTAATCAACAGTCAAGCTTGCCACGGATAATAAACTAATACTGGAGAGGGCTTGTCGATAATGATCGGCCAGAGGAAGTGAAGAGGTAAGCCTCAGTTTGGAGTTTCTGATAGGCCCTATCTTACCAGGGCAGATGGATTTAGTGGGTGAGAAGGCTTAAACGCAGATTTTCATAGATTTACACCTCAATCAACCATTCAGGTTTTTAATGCAAATCCTAGAACAACATCGTTTATCTATTATGGGGACGAGATTTTAAACAGAGTATCATTAGCTGTAGCATTTTCAGATATAATACAAATAAACACAAATATATGGTTTTATGCGCGTGTACGTATGTATACGTTATATACTATATCACACAGATACGCACAGACAGACAGACACGCACACACCCACACTGCCTGAGAGAAATTACTGGAGACAAATACTTTACAAATCTGTATATTTGGGGCTGCAGCCCCATTATGAAAACTAGCTGCGTTTCATGGACTCTTTCCAAATTACCAAGCGTCACTGTTTCTTACATTAAAAGATGAACAGTAACTTTCTGAAATTAAACAATAAAACCAAAGGAAAGAATTTGAAAATTACTCCCAGAAGTTTTAGGGAAGAAAGTTGATGATGAAGGGAAGAAAAGTTATAAAACGCTATGACTGTTTTATGAACGGCAGTGAAAATATTCCTATTTAAAAGAGTCTCTGGTGGTATCCCAGGAAAACAAATGACATAAAATATTGTTATGCTGAGCTTGAAAATAAAGATTAAGACCTAGATAAATTAGACAGAATCAGGCATGATTTTACTGTGAGTTGACGCCTAAAATGCAGTTCCTAGATTCTAAAATGATGAAGAAGAAACTTTCACATCTCTGAATCTTTCCAGGTATTTAATTCTGTTACAAATAGCAGAGGCATAATGAGGCTCATCAAAAAGAGAAATAGAAATATTGCACTTTTAAACATTTATAAATATTGTCGATAGCTGCCCTGGCAATGCTGTGATTTTTTCTACAAGGGCCTTTGCTCCTTGCTAACACATACTGGGGTTGACGAAGAAAACTGTTATAAATGGCTCAATTCAAACGCCGGCTGCCTGTGAAGTTGCGGATACTTTTGAAGTATGTTGCCCCATGTTAGTATTTTTCCTGCTCTTTGAATCTGCATGGGGAAGATGACGGACGAATAATATAATTTAATTTCCCCATGCGATATAATACTATTCTCTTCCTCACTTATCTTCAAATCAACGCTAGTTTTGCATACGCCATGTTATTTTTTTATTAAAAAATCCTTCTATGCTGCTAAATATGCAATTAATTTAGCAAAACTAATTTGCAGTCTATTAGATTCAAGTTATTTGTCAAGTTAACAGAACGCTGTTATTGTTTTGTGCATGCCTGAGTATTACATAGGGTGTACCTATGCAATGATGCACATTTCAAATTCTGTAAAATTCAAATACACTTTTCATTTGAATACAAACGGGAATGCACGTGCAAGTGTAAAGGCTGAACCCATCTGAGAATTGTTTTTATTATTTCTCCTTAGCAGAGGATTTTTCTCTCTCAAGGAGTTGGGTAGAGAAAGGGTGCAGAAGGGATTTTAAATGTAGGTGAGCAAATTCACTGATTTTCAATATTAGGGGACAATTCCTAAAAGCGTCTAAATAGATTCTAGCCCACTTTACTCCGTGACGTGTATGATAACAGAGCAGCAAAATAAAGGTGTTCTGATTGGAAGCCTTCCAGGTAACAAGGTACAGCTTAATGTCGATGACCATAAACGGTAAAGAGAAACATTCCACAGACTCCTTTTCTCGCTTTCTTTCTCGGTAGCATTTCAAGTGATCACACAGGTCTGTTCCAATGACTGTTTCTTAACTAGTCCTTCATTTAAAGCTTTTGGGCAATCTTCCCTCAAAAATATCAATGGTAATAAACATGTTCCCAACAACTGTTTGTGCTGAAAGGAAGCTGAGTAAATACACATAGGATTTTCTGAAAAGATCTATAAATATATTTGCATTTCAGCTTATTTTCAAAATAATCAATAATGTTCTTTGAATTAAATTCCAAACTACAGGGCATGGGCTTTTCTTTCTCCCCGTAGAGTTTCCTTTTGGAAATGCCTATAGTTTTCCCTAAAATTTCAGGAGCTTCCCATTCAACTAGCCCGGACCTTCAAATAGAGGAAAAAATGCAGCCAAAACAAAGTCAAATCGGAAGTCAAAATTTGTTCTGGAATGGTCAAGAAATTCCAGGCACGTTTCTCACTAATCCTAATAAGTTTCAAAATTGTATTTTCAAGTAAAAACAAGTTTAGAATTCACCTCTTGTTAATTCACGGTTGAATAATCTGCCTGGGGCTAAGCAAAACTTTAACGCAAAAGGTGATGCTGGAATACTGTTAGTCATGCAAATAAAGGCTTCTTTCAGCACATTACAATATACTTAGGATTCGAGGGGAGGAGCTGAAACCTGATTAGGGAGAGTAGTTTATAGTTTTTGTTTTCATTTAAAGCTACAAACAAATACTAAAACATCTTAAACGTCTTAAATGGAGAAACCTGCTAATCCCAATAGATGGGCAAAGTGATCATTTAGGCTCAGAGTTTTTTTTAAAAAATGAAAAAAATGTTTGTGCCAGTGGTGTGAAAGCAGGATTGAAATGACATCACTGTGTCTTGGAAACACAGTCAGAGCAGTGATTATATCAACTCAAGGGGGCAAAGTCTGCCTATACAAAAGTGATGTTTTCTTTTCCTTCCCCTTTACAGACACTGTTCATTTCACTAAGGCAGACTTTTAATGCAAAGTTATTTTATATTATTTTTAAATTAATTTTAAATGTGCTACAAACACAGCACTTTACTTCAAAACACATAGAAATTCAAACCAAAAACAAACAAAAAAGCCAAACTCGCCTAGTTGCTATATACACACAAGTAAATTCCAGATTCCACTGGCGTGCATTGCTAACCAGCCTGAGCGCTTCAGCACATATAACCTTGAATAATTCATAGTGGCTCACCTAACCAAGCAAAGCTTGAAAAATAATTTCTCAGTTAGGGTGTGTGGGGTAATATATAGATATAGATATATAATTTGCAATAGACAAAAACACCAACATCGCTGAATAGATAAGAAAATGGAATACTGTATTTGATTTAGAAAGTTTGTACATATAGATAAACACGCAGTTAAGGAAACAATAGTATAAGCGTCCTACGTGGAGTTTAAGAAGAGACCCCAAAGCTACTATGAAATACTCAAAATAGCTTTTGCATAAGATAACTACAGTTGCATTCTAAGCTGTTTTCTATCGCTGAGGTCCCTTTTTAAAACCTAGCACGTCAGCTCGTGACAGCTAAGTTTGTGCAAGGAACACCAAGTCAAGGAAAATAAAAAGGAGAGAGAGAAAAAGAGGTGGAGACAGAGAAAGAGAGCGAGAGAGAGGGAAAAAGGAAGAAAAGAGCAAATATCATATACAGGCATTTCTACACATATATTACAAACTGGGGAAATGACCGCATCATTAAGATATACATAATTCATATAAAATTTTGAAATAAAAATAAAAATCTGTTACAGTCATAACTATTCTTTTTCCACATTTATAACCAGTACCCACACAGGCAGTGACAGAAGTGTAGAAAAAAAGGTGCTTACGAATAAAATGATTGTCTGCTGAACAAAAAAACAGAAGATTGCATCTTGGCTGGACCATCACTTGGACTTAAAAACAGAGAGAAAGAGAGGGGGGAGGGAGAGAGAGAGAGAAAGAGAACCAACAAAAAGGCGATAAACATTTGTTATTTCCCTCTTCAAGCAGTTCCTTTTTATTTTTTTTATTTTTATTATTTTTATACAAATTCGATCGGAGTTTTTGTTTGTTTGTTTTTTGTTTTTGTTTCTTTACTATAGAGAATATTTTTTCCCAGATACAAATTTAATCATCAGCATCATCATTATCATGCAAGTGGGTGAAATGCGTCCATGGAAAAGCGCAAAGGAGAAATCGTGCTTGTCCTAAAAAGAATGCAATTGTCACTTTTTTAATATAATTATTATTATTCCCCCCGCTGCAGCCTCAGTGTCAGGGACTGTCTGTTGAAGTTTTAGCTCCATCTCTTGGTGGCGGCGGTGGCAGTTGGTGGCGGCGGTGGATTCGCTTTTTGTTTGTTTGCTATTGTTTACGCGTTTGCTTTGCGTTTCTCTTGCTGAGTGTGTGTCTGTGTGTTCTGATTCTGGGGCCCTTGGTCTGGGTCGGGGAGCGGGTGCTTGGCTGGTTGGTTCGGGTTGTTTGCCGGTATCATACATCACATTCCGAGTCGCTGGAGGTTACCGAGAGGATGGAGGTCCCCGTCTCGGCTCGTTCTGTCAAACTGGAGACGCTGGTGGTAGGACTGGCAGCCGTGGACGGAGACTCGGCCGAGTTGTGTGTAGGGCAGCCGGGCTCTGCCAGCGACCGCATGCCGCTCTGTCCTATCGCCTGGTGCTGGAGCCTGCATCGCACGGGGAGACAAAACAACGACACAGTCCTTCTGAGAGAGGAAGCGCGAGCCTCAGGCAGCTCCCCTCTTTCCCCAGCCCTTGCAAACGCACCTCGCAAACAAACACTCACCAAACAGCCTCCCTCTGCAACGGGCTCCAGCCACATCCCCCCCGCTTCTCTAGGGCTCATAGCCCCACGCCCGATCACCTTCTCAGCTCAGCCTGCCTGGCTTTTCCATAGCGTTCTGCAATCTATAGAGCGCTATGCCCGTGCACCGTGTACACACATCCATATGCATGGGTGTGTATACAGGCCATCAAGGTTCAATGAGTGAACCTCTCTCTCTCTCTCTCTTCGTCTTGTTTTGGTAAAGCTGTCGGCCGTGAACTGCATTGCCTCGACTTCCTGTCACCGCAGCTGCAGACAGCCTCTTGCAAGTGTTTCAAAACAGATCAGAGAAAGCCCACTTCAGATATGATCGGGTGAAGCTCAGATATAAATAGACAGATCACAACTTTTAAAAAGCATGGTGGTGGGGGGGGGACTCATTTATTGCGCTTGAGATTTTGTTTAAAATCTCCCTCTTTGTCGGCTTCCCCCCCCCCCACTAGTCCATTTTTCCACCATAGACACCAGGGTATTGTGGGCCTAATCTAAACTAAAACAATATGTGCGCGTTTCTCAAACACACGGTGGATACGGAAAGCTACAAAGAGTGTTCTGTATTAGAGAAGAATTGCAGCTGAAACTGACTTATCTTGTCTGATAATATATATATATATATATACACACACACACCATTTTAAAAAATGTATAAAGAAATACCCTGGTGCTCTGGAGAAGGGGTGGGGGAAGCAACATCTCGCAAGTATTTAGCGAAACATCTATAAGGCATTTTTTCTGTCCCTCTAAAAGGGAGAACGTTTTAATTTCAAGCCTGATTTCGTTTTGAAAAACAAAAACTAAACAAAAGACTCCAAACTGGGGTCCCTCGCAATGTCAACACACGGGAAGGCATTTGATTTTAAATAGACAAAATACATAAAACAAAATAAAAATATTCAAGTGCATCATCGTATGCTGAACATTCTCCTGCGCTTGGTTATTCGGTTCTAAATACAGAGAAAAATTAATTCAAGCATAAGAGAAAGAAGCTAAAAGTCCTGAACTGACCAGCCATTCACAACGCATAACAAGCACTCCCAGTATTTATCAAAACGCACTCCTCAGTCCACTGCTTCCCACCAGAGCATTTTTTTCATTTCAATGTCTGCAAAGAGCTGAGAAATTTATCTCGCTTTAAAATTTCCAGTCATTTTAAAATTGTTTAATTATGGCGTGTTTGGTTATTTTCTCCCATTACAATTCCTGGTGTATTCTTTCCGCTGTCAACTGCGTTCAGTCAACAAAAGCATCCGTATGCAACTTCTGTTTACTTACTGTACTAAGCTGCTCTGCCTTCCATTTGATGGAAATCAAATAGTGAAGCAGTTGCAGTTTGTATTTTTTTCAGGACTCCGAAGCACCAGTACCAACAGTAAAATTACAAGGAATTTGGGGGAGACAATATCAAAAGAATAATGAGTTCTATTTACACACTTCCAGCGATAATGAAATGTATTTTTTTAATCAGTCTGTAAAGCTTGTTGAAAGGTCTATTTTAAATTTTAAAATGATGTATAAAAACTACGTTGAGACCAAACAGGAAATAGTTGAATTTAAGGTTTGGTTTCATTGGACACTTTAAACACAAACACATACATAACACACACACACACTATATTATACGCACACCAATAGCTAATCATTCTGTGTACATTTATAAATATACATGCGAAAGAAAATGCATTTCTGTGCCTCAGCGCTTTCCTCTATTTTTACTTCTGAGGCAAATTAGTTTGTTTGTTTTTTATAATTAATAAGAACAATAGGAGAACAGCTGCTTTCTTTGCAGAAGCATACTTTGAATTATGATGTTTGTTTAAACTGTTTAGTGCGTGTGTGTGGAGGGGGGGCAGATTCCACTAAAATGTGCCAACACGAGTGACATTTAAAAACAATACATCAAGCGTAGCATTGTGTGGCTTCCCGTCACTTTTACCAATCCACAAGGAAAGGAGAGACCATTCACTGCACTTTGGGAAGGCCGCGTGTAAACCGACTAACGCACACATCGGTTTAGAAAGAAGGAAAGTCTTTTTTAAAAGAATAGACTCATGGACACCCCGGTATACGTGTGTGTGTGAGAATAAACTTTGTTCTGGCAAGCAGCGAAGGCTTCCTGGTGCTGGGTTTCACAACAACTCCTTTGCTGGCTGCATCTTTGCAGCTGGAGCAAATAGATTGGTATGCAGGACTTGGCTTGATTCTTTATTAATTATTATTAAATATAAACAAACAAACTCCCCCACCGCTGGGGCCCAAAGAAAGAACTGCGAGAGCACTACCAGTGCTAGAAATCAGCCCAGCCCTGCCTCTCGCTCTCCTCCCAGGGTGGGGGTGCCGTGTGCACTGACCTGTTTTTAGCAGCGGCTGCTCTGTCTCTTTGCCTTCGGTTTTTGAACCAGTTGCCTACTTGCGTGGGGGTGAGGCCGGTGGCCTGCGCCAGTTCCCTTTTCTTGCTGGGGTTGGGGTAGGGGTCTTGCAGGTACCACTCCCTGAGGAGGCTGCGAGTCCTCTCCTTGAAGCAGTGCGTCTTCTGCTCTCCATCCCAGATGGTCCTGGGCAGCGGGAACTTCTTTCTCACCCTGTATTTATCAACCGGCCCTAGCGGGCGACCCCTCAGCTTCTCGGCCTCCTGGTAATGCGCTTCGAGCCACATGGCCTGCAGCTTGCCGTGGGACTCCTTGGTGAATTTGTGGTTCTCCAAGATGTGATAGAGGTCTCGGAAGTTGCCGGTGTGGAAGGCCACAACCGCCCGGGCTCTGAGGATTGACTCGTGCTTGTTGATGGCCTCGCATGCCCCTGGCGCCACGGGCAGCGACCAGAGGAACCTCCCCAGCCGCTCGATGTCTCCAGTCTCCTCCAGCGTCTCGCAGACACTGGCCACTTGTTCCGGGGAGAAGTTGAGTGTGGGCAGCTGAAACATTGACAACTCTTCTTGCGGTCCCCTGGAGCTGCCTCCTCCACCACCGCCAGCACCGGGGCTGCAGCCCGTGATGCTGCTGCTGCTGCTGCTGCTACTGGCGAGAAGTAAGGAGCGGTGAGGCGGGTCGGTGGTGAAGTTTGGCAAGAAGAAATGGGTGGGATAAAGCTCTAAAGGGGACCTGAAAACCATGGGATGACCTGAGAGAGGGGGAAATAAATCAAGGAGAAAAGAAAGAAAGGCAGGCAGAAGGGAGAAAAGGACACACACACCCCGCACGCATCCACACACGCACACACACACACAGCCACATAGAGGCACACAGCCACACACACACACGCACGCACGCACACACACACACACACACACACACACCAACCCAGCACCGCCACCGAGTCAAGATTCAATGATTCAACAGCAATCGCCCTAATGACAACAGCCTCATAATATCTCCCCTAAATCCACAGTGAGTGCAGCATTGAAACATTTTGTTTCGCTTTTCTATTGGTCTTCTGAGTGTCGTTGTGGCGTTGCCATGGCACCCCCTGCCAATCACTGTCAGCCCTGCCAATCATTAGTGAGTACGTAAGAAAGGTTTTTACCACTTCGCGCAAATGCACGGGGGGAAGGGAAGCAGGGTGGTTAGTGGAAAAGGATTTTTTTTTGTATCTTTTCAACTCTTAATCTCAGCACTTCCCCTTTTCTCCGTCTCTCCCCCTCCACACCCCTCCTAAATAAGGGATCAAATAATGCGAAAAGCAGTGTGCACATATTTGTTGAATGGGATGAGCAATTAGAGGGTGGAATATTATTGTGATCTTAACGAGCCTCGTTAAAGCTAAAGGAGATATGGGGGGAAAGTAAATGGGCCAGGCTGGGATACACGTTCGGATAAAGGGCTCCTAACTGAGACAATTTACACATGATTTGCACGTAGTTTCACTTCATTCTGCCTATCTGAACACTAATAGTGCCGAGGAAGAAAAGAAAGATGAGATCATTAGACCCATCCTCATGCCAGTGACCCTCCCAGAAGCAGCACACACAGTACGTCCTGGGTTTAGCTCTGGTTCTCTCAAGAATTTCTCCCCCGCCCTTCACTTAACAGGGTACCTGCTAAAATCCAAGTTTAACGGGATCTGCAGAGTCCCCTGCAGGGCTGCAGCGCTACCAGGAGCATCCGTGCTCTGAAAGGGCCCTGTCTGCGGGCTTAAAGTTAGAGAAAAACACTCCGAGTAACTGGCATGTTAAACCCTCTTCCGCCTTTCTTTTTCAGCTAAATACCTCTCTTTTCCTTAGTTCCTTCTCTTCCTCTGCTTTTCTCTCCCTTTCTCTTTTTTCTTTTCTCTCTGTTTTTTCTTTCATTCCTTCTTCTCGCACATCCCTCTTGTTTATCCTCTCATTTTGCTTTCTTCTCATCTAGCCACTCGCGTACGTGCCAACCTTCGCTTTAACATATATCCCCTCCTTTACATACATTTTCTGCCCCAAACTTCGGGGAAAAGAAAGAAACACATTTGACCATTAAATTAAATGTGTGGGGTTTTTTTAAGTGTGGACAAAGAAAGTCTACTTGCAGTTTTAACTCCATATTACTCCAACTGCTAGCTAGGCTCTTCGATCTTGCTCCCATGCAACTATATTTATTATTAGGTATGTTGCTTTTAAGAAGATTTAATCAGCATCTTGAGCTGGTAACTCTTTTGTTTAGTTTCTGTAGCTATGGAAGTGTGATTTACAGAGATTTGTACGGGTCATGGACGTCTTTCCAGACTTACTGTGTATATTTAGACAGGACTTTGCTTGGTGTTAAAAAGTGTATATTTTGAATAGGTTCACACACAGTAGCAAACAATACCGACATTGTAAAGGCATGTACAACGAGTATTGAAACGCAGCATCCAGACTTCAACTAATCTGCCCTCAATAAAGCTGAAATAATTATCCTAAGCCGCCTTTCTAGAAGAAAAATCATTGAGGAATTCAAAACTTTTTTAAAGATCTTTTCTGCATTCCGATGCAGATCTAGGGGTGAGGAATGGAGCCCGAACTACTTTCAGGCATCAATGGAGGGAAGAGAGGGGGAAGAGATATTACAATTAAAATGTGAAAACATAGCGTGACTTGGCCTATCCGAAGGATAATAATCATGCTGCTGCTCTGGGTGGTAGAAGTTCTTTAGCTGGACTCCGAACTGGTGGTGATCCCTTTCACAGCGCACTCCTCATGAAATAATTCCAAGTGGCAGATGAATAGGTCCAGTTGCAAGAGCTGCTGGACTGGAAGAACCTCGTTGAATTACACATTCATCACATTTTCACTAAACTGTCATCGGTGTGCTCTGTTATTCATCATGAAAATAACTCGCCCTCTTAATTTTTAGTGATCTGCTTAAACACTTCTGTTAACATACTTGGGGGGAACTTTTTTCGTCTCTCCCCTCCCTTTCTGGCTCATATTTCCAGTAACACAGCTAAGGAAGCAAAGAGACGACTCGGCACCTCCACCAATCCACTTGAAAGTATTAATTGTACAACAATATGTTTAGCCAAAGATTTTAATATAGAAAAACTCTTTCCTTTGTAATCCGTTCCTTTTATGTAAAGGATTATAAAAGCGGAGGGGCGATTCCTGCAAGGGTTTCTTAATATTTGAGTCAATTTTCTTAAAGCTGAACATTAAACTACCCCAAAAATTCATTTCAAGGGTCATATCAAAAAGGCCCTTCTTGTTTTCTATTCTTCCACACAATCATATTCTGTTCACATGCTTAGACTATGCTCCTAGTATTAGGATTCCTGGTGAACTTTGCAAAGCTACAAAAACTCACACCAGAATCTGCTTTAGCTTGTTTCAGGTATAATCCGAGCCCAACAAACTGCTTTTCTACTGAGAATTCTGTCTGCAAAAGATGTGTTCTGGGCTGAATCTCAAACCATGATTAGATTAAAAACAACAACAACCCCAACTAATGTGCCTATTAGCTAATACGAAGGTCTTAACAGAGCTCTGCATGTCTTACAGCATACGCGATATTTCAGCCCGTGAGCTATTGCACAGTTGGATCCAACATCCTAAAATGTTTGAGGATACTGAAGCAGCTAACTCACCAAAGCGAGTTACTATGGCACGATATACATTAGACAAATCCTGGGAACGGGACTCGGTGTTTTCCTAGTGTAGCCAGTGATTCAGTTCTCCCCTAAGCCTGTTAGGGACACATTCTCATGTCCTTAAATGTACAAGCAGATAATTGTTGGCGCTCTATCTTTGTGTGAGGAGGCCAGGGTGTAAATGGCTTTTAATGACTGCAGCTGCTGGCTGAAAACTGTCAATGGAATTGGCTAATTCAGAGCCCCCGAATCTTGCGAGCTCCCTGCACATTGCCGCTGAATCCGGACGAGCTGAACTAGAGAGTTACTGTCGAGGGGAGAGATACGAAGCCATGATCGCCAGCAGCAGGGAACGCAAACAAGAGGACCGGGAAAGCAAACCCCTCTCGACTCGGAAAATCCTTTCCGGATCCTGTAAGTTTCTTATTCACACACTCAAGACCCGCAGGGAAGAGTCTCGGTTTTGTTCTGACTCCCCCCCCCCCGACCCCCCCAATTCCCCACTCACTTGGTGGCTTAGGCATCCGAGGAAATGATAAGAGTTTTCTCCTTCTTGATAGACATCTTTACAGTGCTGGGGGAATTTTGGTAGCTAAACTCTATTTAAACTTAATCTTATTGTATCCCACATGATTCATTGTTTTAACTCATATAATGACATGTGGCTTTGCGGGGAAGAGCCGGAGTGAAATTTGTTTTCCTTTCTGCTGCACCAAGATATTCAGGTCAAGTTAGGTGTCTCTCTGTTCAGCGCGCTGATGTTTCCAGCCTGCCCCGTTTCGGGGGCACTTTTTGTGGGAGAGAAAGGAGAAGGGGCTCTTGATTTTACTGCTTGCTTTGATTTGTAGCTCCCACTAGCTTCTGGTTTTCTGCTGCCCAGTAAGTGCCCCCTAAGCCTGACTCGAGAATGACTCATTCGGCGCTCCGGAGTGTTTCGGTTCAAACGGGTTCGGTGCCATCTCATGTGCCTCGTCACCTTCTAGGCAGAGGGAAAGCTCTAAACTACAGTATCACGGGGCCGAGGCGGGTGAAATTAAGAGAGGGAGAGAGAGAAGCAGGCAGGTAAAGGAGAACTGATCACATCCATCTATTTTTTATTAGGACCGAATTGAATTTTTGTCATTCGTAAGGTGGCAAGCGCAGACAACATTGTACAGCTGCTTTATTTGAAATTATCCTCCCTTTTTAAAGCCACGGTTTCCCAAGATAAATGACCGCGTATTTGATGTCTGTGTCAGAGCTGGCCTGTTCGGCTCCTGTAATTCAATCCTGTTGATGTAATGAGTGCAGTATATGCTGTGTAAAAATGTGGGCAAATCATTTTTAACGGTTTTGGTGGGTGTGAGAGGCAGGCCGGGTATTTTATTACTTGCCCCAAACAATACCAAAGCTACGAGATTAACCTCTCCCCTTCCTTTGAGTAAACACGTCCACTGGTGAAAAATATGAAATATTTATTTGGGAAGGGAAATAAGGAATTAAATTTGTTGCAATTCCAAAGTCCAGAGTTCTTTAAGCAGCAAACTTTTTCGATTAGGCGTTTAGCTCAAAAGTGAACGTCAGTGCAGTATGTTTCCTAACGATAAACCCACATTCCTAATTTTGGAAGTGTCTGTTTAGCAGCATAAGCATACATACCTCATCTTGCTTCTGAATTAAATACAACTCTTAATGATGCAGCATTATCAACAAGGGACACTTGATTGATTGATTGATCTAGGTATGATATATGTGCTGTACATCTAAATTAAATATTAAGTGAAATACTTAGCTCTAATTAGAAAACGTAACCTAGCAATGAAAAGTAGTAGAAATAAATTACAGAGGGAGAAAAAAGCCCTCCAGCCTTGAAAATGTTACACTGATGAAAGTAGCATGTTTAACAGTCATGTGTACAGATGCTGACATATTAACAACAACCAGCAACACTGAAATGATTGACATGTCATTAAGCCATCAGACTGATTTTAATAATTCTGTCAAAACCAGAACATTTTAGTTAAGTTTTTTTTATTTCCTTTCTTTCTTATTTTTCAGTACACTAACCCCAAGAAAACATAATTAGCTGGTGGTGGGGGAGAAGGAGATAGGAAACTGTCAAGGATTTACCAAAAACAAACAAACAAACAAACAAAAAACACCCTAAAAACCCAATCCTCTCCAGGAGCTAAGGTTTCCGAAGAGAGCTGGGTTTCTTCTTATGCAATTTTGCCTTCAAAAGGTAAACAACGACACAGTTGCCTCAACTTTCCTCTTTAATAAAAAGTTCCTGGTGTGACGGAAAATCTGAATATTTTATCAGTCTCTTTTAGTGACCCTCATTAGGTGGGCATCCTGCAAAGGCCCTGGCGTTATAAGAAAGCTGCCCAATCAGAGCATTTGCACGCCTTGTTAGCGATGGTTAATGAAGCTTCCCCATACACTGAAAGAAAGGCCCCCTCAATGTAGATTTACCTTATGTCAACTCGTTACTTCTAATGAATCGCATCAAAATTCTTCCTTGAATGGGACTAAAGCACACAGAACCTGCAGCCCCCTGGATTCCGCCCCCCCTTCTCCTTCTTAAAGAAGAGTTTACGCATGCCAGACAGCAGAGCATCTGAGATCTAGGTGACAACGTGCATTTATTGGAATGGAAAAAATATATACTCGCCTATGTAATATCAGAGCAAAGCCCCCAGGGCACCATGGATGTGACCCCTGAAAACTAGTGCAATCAAACATTCCTTAAGAAAACATTTATTGAAATGATTCGGACACACTCTGCCTTTGCCTTCTGAAGTGTACACACACTGCAAGGTGAGGTGTATCAAATTATGGAAGCTTCGCTGCTGTCAGGTATACATTTGCTCTTTGCCTGTGATTTGAAGCCCTTGCGCCCTTCCTCCCTCTGGGCTAGCACTTTAAAATCAATTAGTATGTTCAATTCTTGAGGTAAATTATTCAAACAAATGTTTGGAAGACCCCAAGGGAGAATTTGGCCATAACAAAAGATTTGATTAGCTTTATTTACCCCAAAAGCAACAAAGGCACAGGGCTGGGAGAACAACCCACTACATCAGTGCCTGGCCAATTAAATGAAAGTCATTAGCTTCTTCCTGAAAATCCTATCTTTAAAATAAAATGGGGGGTGGGGTAGGAGAGAGAGAGAGAGAGAGAATCGGGTGTTTTGTGATATGTGTAGCTCCAGGATTTTTTTTAAACCCTTACCCACTAGAATTTTTGCTCGATCTAAAGGACAGAAAACCCATAATACAGATTATAACATTCACTGATTCTAATCCATTATCTGACCGCCACACTGTCTATCTCTTGATTCCCATATGCTTTCCATGGCTCTCAGTGACTGAGCAAACACTGCTTGAACTATACCTAACAATTGCAAGACTGTGCCTGTTGTAAACATGAAGTGTTCCCAGCTTTACCATTCAGCTGTGAACAAACAAAAAGTAAATAAATTGGGCTGTAAATTGTAACTAAAAAATGAGCTCGCGTTCTGCGAAAAAACACACACAGAGAGACAGAGAGAGAGAGATTCCCGAGAAACAGGTCTGTTTGGAGCCCTTTCTCTTTTGTCCCCCTGCTTATGTACTTTTAGCGCATTTCAAGATCATCACCGAGCTCAGCACAGATCTACAAAGAAAGGTCCTTCTTCTCTCTTGCCTTAACTTTTACAACCTCTGCAAACTCTGGTGAGCAGAGCTAGCGAGCATTAGCTCACCACTTTGTGGCCCTGTGCCTGTAGGAGGCTTTCTTCCCAGGAAGAGCCTGCGGACCCAGGCTGTTAACGAAGGACGAGCTAAAAATGTTGTTTCTTAACTCTGCACCCCAGAAGACAAGAGTTGGAACCAGGATCCTCGGGAAGGTAAGATAACGTATATTGGAACAAGATCACCCTCTGATGGCCTCATCCATAATATAATTTGCATGTGTGTGTATGTGTGATATGACCTCACCTGAAAATGATTAAAGAGAGAGAAGAAATAGGGACATCAACTGCATTAACCTGATTTTTAAACATTGTTCTTAAAAGAATGCATAGAAACAACGTGTCAGAACCCAGAAGACAGATGGGTCTGAGCCCCAGAAGAGCACTGTGGCTTGTCCCTTTCCTTTTTAACTTTTCTGTCCTGAACACTGCTCCACCTTGTCAGACAATGAGCCACAGGCATCTAAAAGGTTAAATGAAATATTTTCCCCCCCCTCCCCTCCCAAAAAAGGAGAGAAGCCAGAGGATATGCAGGAGATAAACCTAATTCTTTTTATATACAACCTGGAAATAATCCATTCCGAGTTTGGACTGGGTTGGTGAGGTACAGATAATGGCTTAATTTTTTAGATTTCATTTGCTTTAAGACTGCCTTTAAACTCGAAATAAACAAACGATCTATTGGCCTGGTAAGACCTTCTCAAGCTGATATGTGAAACTTTAAATAACAGCAGGTACAAATTTGCCCTACTTAAGGCTATAAATAATTCAGAAATTCAAGTGCCTAAGAAGTTGGACTTTGTACAGTAACTCGAATAGGGAAATTGCACTATACATAACCAGTTATTTATCATTTTTACTGAAAGTGTCAAATTCAAAGGTGAAGTTGTTTCAAACTGACCAAAATGGGCATTATTCTTTATCATGTAAATTATCATTCACTTGACCCCAAGTTAGTGGAAATGCTTATACGTGGATCACACTGAAACTTATTCAAACCACAGAACTAAACAAATATTTGACAAAATCCCAGGCAGCAAATTGAGATAAATAGAATTCTTCAATTAAAAAGTGGAAGGTTTTAGGAGGTTTTAACTAAAATCTTTGATCATTGTGACAAACCTTAAGAATCAGGAATTTTTAAAAATATTAAACTTATGCTTTCTAGATGTTACAAGAAATTAGTGTATGTAATCTCCTAGCACAAGAGTAAAAGAACAGAAAACATATGAACCATAGGAGTGTTAGATACATAAAAGACCTCCAAGTAACAATTACTCTAATACTTATTTTAAAATTGTAAAATAAATTAAAAGATATTTAACACTCGTGTACAACAAAAATGAAGGTTTGATAAAGAAGATGCCGCTTGCAGTTGCTATTTGATTGGATACATATACTTTTGGCATGGAGTGACATGATGTTATTTTGACACGAAATGAAAAAGTTACTGCAGCTATAAAGACATAGATACAGATAAATACAAATATATAAACTCATTTATAAATGAGTGGGCACATGTGGTATGAAATCAGAGAGTCAATGGCGTACAACGTAATGCAGGAAAATACACCATAGGTACAGCGCTGATCTGGGGTAAGTTTAATTTTTAACTCCTAGAGATTATTGGAAATCAAATAAAAATTCGACATGCATTGACCCATTAGAGGATTTAGCAGTGAGGAGCGAGAGATTTTCCAGGGCTTTTGTCACTAATGTTTCAATGCTCTGCGCTAACTTTAAGAAAGTGTCAGTAGAATAACAAATTGAGGACATGAAAGGCCATAGAGAGAAAGCAAGCAAGGATGCTCTTGACTTCTTAGCAGTTGCTTAGAAAGGAACTCGAGCTTAATATGAGGACTTAATCAGTGGATAGCACAAAGCTGGGAAAAGGGGAAGAAAAAAGTTGGACTCAGCACGCGCAGTTTGGTCAAGTCGCTTGATTAAGCAGTGAATAAAAAACTCCAAGGCTCAGAGCCTTTCAGTGCAAAATCACCTTCTGCCTTCAACTTTTCTAAACCGACATGAAGCCGCCACTGACAAAAACTATATTCAAGCAAGAAACTTGGGAGTGGCAGGGTAAGTCTTTAAAAAGGAATGTGTATTTCATTGAAGGAATAGGTGTTCTAATATCACACACACACAATGTGTGTACAAGGATGGATGTACACGTGTGTGTGGTTTGTATGTCTTATAATATAAATTATGATATATTTATGTAGCTATATAGCTATATTTGCGGGTATGTATAGAAAAATCTATATATCTATGCATCCATACGTACAATTGTTATATACACACATACAGATCTATATATTATGTATATGATAGATAGATTTAGTGTAACTTAGCCATTTAATAGACCTAGAGAAGTAGATTTTCTCAGAAGATGTTGTTATCAGACTCACTCCTTCCTTAAGAAACAGCTGAGTTTAAAGCCAAGCTGTAAAGATTTTTAACAGCTTAGCGAATATCACAGATAAGAAAAATCTGGAAGATGCTACTAGGACATCAGATTTTAATGGGCTTCTTCACTGGTGAAAAGAAACTTCATTCTGTCCCCTGTACGTATAATGATGTAGACAGACTTCGATATATACTCCATGTAATCTTTCTGTGTGACAGAGCTGTTTAAGTGTATACCAAGCCTACATTCTTTGTACCAAGGCCAAAAGGATGCATTGTTGAAAGAAAACTATTCAAAATCTTTCATCTGATAGAAACGATCCAGCAACTGTGAGGCAGCTCCAGTACAATGGTTCTGTCTACATAATAGTATCTGATAAAAATACAGCATGTCAGTGCAACAAAAAGTTAAAAGTCTTAAATGTTTCCATCTCATATATTGTATGTACTCAATAATATGGCAACCCTGCCTGTCCCTCCACTCCATCTGGTACATGGGAGCACTTTAAAATCTAGGACTTTGTGTTTGAAATCCTGGGTTCTAGGCACAGGAAGAGGGGCGCAATAGCTTTCTTACCTGCTGCAAGGTAAGTTAAGCGAGAGCGATTAAAGGTGTAATGACCATAGGGTAAATATTCATTAGGAAGATGAGATTCCTCTTCTAAGATCTTGTTTATTTTATTTGGAATTCAATATCCTATAGCCTAATCTATTACCAAGAACAAAGATTTAGAGGGAGAATATATTTACCTAATATTTTCTTTTTTTTTTTCAGACACTTTCTTCAGTGGGATAAAAAAAATATTAATCATATGCACGTTATTGTCCTTTGCTGCAAGAGAAGAGCGCTATTTACCAAACCCCAAAATGTGAAGCAGAGAACAGTTGACTAATATAGTTAGCAACTCTGCCTGGGGTAGAAGCATTTAGCTAGCTAACTGGGAGGATATTTTGCTGCTCGTTCAATCCAGTGAGATGGAGTTTTCCTCCTAAACTACTCTCCCCGAAGAGTAGTAGCTCTTTTCCCTAGAGCAGCCATGAGCAGCTGAGGATGGCGCTCATGTGTTTTAATAGGGTCACAAAGGAGGTTTTAGTCTTTAATTTCCAGCCACAAGAAATAACGTAGAATTCTTGCTTTATCTCATATAAATAAATAAATGCAACAATTAAAAACAATGGCACATCTGGCTTGTGAGATCTGCCCCAGTGTTTCTGTCCAGTTTATTTTTATCAATAGGATGATTGCTTCGTTATGAAATTTCCTTTTGGGCCGGGTTACACCCTGACAGCCAAGCGTGCGTAGGGCGCACCAAGCTGCCTCCTAGCCCCCCTGACGCGCAAATGCATAGCCCTGAAGATCTGAGGCAGGAAACGAACAAATTGCCTGATGTGACCTTCAGGGAGTACATTTCAACTGCTAAACATCAGGAAAGTGCTTCTCTCGCTTGCAGGCGCCATATTAATGCAGGGAGCTGCTGAGCTGGGGAGGGGCCAGTAAGGCGGGGGGGGGGAGGGAAGGGAAAGCAGTTTCACAGTTGGACAGTTGATCTAGTTTTACACAGTTGTTAATTCAGACTGGACGAACTCTCGACAGCTGCACGGGAACAGCGGTGTTTTCTGAGTTCTCTCCCCCCTCCCCCCGAGAGACTGGGCTTTATAATAGTCATCTCTGCCCTGGGACCCTACTTTGCAAAACAGCCCTACGGCTCTTTTTTAAAACAATGCCTTAAAGCACACCCTGAAACTGGAAGCACTGAGATAGCATGTCCTCGTGTGGGACAATGTCTGACTCTGCAGGGTTAGCCTCTTTCTTTTTTTTATTAATCACTTTTCAGAAATTCTAACCGGTCCTCAGGCAATAGTCCAAAGTCATTCATAAAACAACGATTGTGATAAATAAACCGATCAAATTCCCCCTCCTTCCCCCACACGCCCTACCCCGATTTTACTAAAATCTTTGCCTTGTTGAGATAGACACGATGAGGCTGGGTCCTTATTTTAGGAAAGGGAACTTTCCCCTTCATGCTGATGAAGTCTCAAAAACGTGTAAAATTATTTCCGAAATGTATGTGGAGTTGTTTTGTGCTTCATTCTTCACCCTCCTAGCTTTAAAACGACTATAGCATTAAACCTAATACTTAACCAAGAGGTTTTTTTAAAAAAAATTCTACTGATACACGTTAGTTGGTAAATTAACATAACGTACAATCATAGGTAGTGCAAATACCATTCAGAATCTACACACTCCATATTTGTAAAGAGGATGCAATTCTAGGAACCAAATACACTCTAAATAATTCATAACAAAGTACCCGTGCTCATCTCTCTCTCTCACACACACACACACATACACACACACACACACACACACACACTTTCATTGTATGCTGTCCCATATTTTTTGTCCTTTCTCCAGACTGCAGTTATTGAAGGTCAGCTGGAGAGGTCATGGCTCTGCATCCCTTATAAATAGATTTTGATATTTAGACAGCTATTGCTACTCAATATTAACTTACAGGATAATGGCGAGAGATACCGCATGCACTGAACCTGTTATTCACGAGTGAGCAGCATCTGTCGAATACAATTCTCGTCTTTTGCCCTGTTTGGACACAGCGCAATCAATAGGGAGAAGGAAGTCTTGAAGCTGTGCAGCAATAGAGCTGCAGGTACAACACAGAACTACACAGGGGCTTTAGCTTAGCCCAGGAGTCAGGTACAGGCCGGTGACACGTGGTTAAACAGATGAGGGTAATTGAAAGTTTCCAGGCAGACTTGGAGTAGACTTTTAAAAGTGTAGGACAGTCTCGCTTGAAAAGATGACAAACTTGGTCTAATTTAATGTTAACCTACAGAGACACCTGGTCTCCCCTTATTACTTGAATATGTAAAGAAGTAGAGATTCAGAGCCCACCGTTAACCCATTTATTAGCACAGACGATTCAAGGAAGGGGAAGGTCTTCAGCTGTAGGTAATATCTTGAGGATTAAAAATAGTTGACGCTGAGTATATTGTATTCCATTTTACCAAAACACCCCTTTACTTCTAAATGCCTGCAATGGTTGGGTGGGTTTTTTGTTTGTTTGTTTTGTTATTTTTGTTGTTTGTTTGTTTGTTTGTTTCAGTATGACCTCTATTTTTATTTGGTCATTAAAATGAAATGAACTCCTGTAACTTCCGTTCTGTGTAACAAAATCCAAAACCAAACACACAAACCAAGCTCAGGAACAACCTCTGGCTGCTGTTAGCCAAGGTAGTGCCTTTTGACAAGGCTGTATTGTTATCAGTTTTACTCATTCTGTAAAGATGTCGACTATATTTCATTTGCTAATAACCAGGATTTGAAGCTGTGAAGCAATATTGGGGTGTGGTTTGTTTATGCAGCAGACTGTGTGGGCAAATGCGTGGCTGAGTGTCACATTCGCAAAACCCTTTATGGAATGTGAATATGACGTTTAGTATGAGAACAGCATTCTTCTCCTAATGTACAGTTTTGCTATTTAAAACATGATTTCTAAGCCTTTTACAAAGCAAATCCCCATTTTACTGGCAGGATTGCAGCTCCCAAGCTAGCTTTAATTAAGTTCTTTTGTGGGAGAAAAACATGCATGTCTTTCTATATTTACATCGTATTTATCTGGAAATGTTGTGATGCAGGTTCCAGTTTCTTTCTGCATGTGAACTTTATCAGATAAAAAGTATGGAGGGCAGTGAAGACTTTAATTTAATAAATAGTGTCTGAAAGAGAGTTGGGAAGTTGTTTTTTTTTATCCCTGCATTCGTTTGACTCAATCTTTAACGGGTACGAGCAACATCTGGTAGTTTAGGGAAAGTTCTTATTTGAAGAAAAGGGATTATAGCCAGGAAATAGGCACAAAAGAACAAGTTTTAGTAAATTCAGACTCCATACAGCCGTTTTTTTTTTCCTGACATACTTTCCCAAAGAATCTAGAGGACCAGATCACTCACCTTTCTGATCGGGGACTCGTGCATTTCGTTCCCAGAGTAAAATCAAGCCACATCAAACTACACGAATCCTCCTTATTCACCGTACTTGTATTCACTTCTGCCAGGCTGTTTTGCTAAGTGTGCTTGAAAGGGTTCTGTTTTGTTGGGGGGGGACTGGAAAGAGGCGGGGGACAGTTATTCAGACACTTATACGACGCATTGTTTGTTAGTGCGCACATAGTGTTATGATCTTCAGCTTTTTTAAGAGAAGAAAAGTAGAAGCAATTCTGTAAACAATTGGGAACAAACTGACGACTGCAACTTTTTCAACCTTCCTCGCCAGACAGAAAAGGGGCAGCAGCCTCCCCAACAGTTCTATGTTATTTCATCTGCCAGCCACCCTTCCTCGGAGCTTGACGCAACGTCTGAAAGTGCCCCGTGCTAGGCGCAGAGCTGTCTCTCAAAATACTGTCTGGATCAAGTGGCTCTGAGCATACAGATCCCCAAGAGCGGTTTGGGATCAAGCAGCGCAGTTTTGCCTAAAGGATGCAATGATGCAGTAATAACCCGCCCTCGCCACTTCTCTATGTACAGCAGAGTACCACAGCAGTGACAATCTGCAAATAGTCGCTTCGCCCAGTGTCGGTAACAATCGGGAGAAGCCCTTAAAACGAGTTCCAGGGCCACAATGAGAGAATTTCACCCTTTGAGGGGATTTTGTGGGGGCGAATATTATCTATCTCGTGTTAGTAAATCAAAGAGGAGATTTTGCGAGGCACAGTCCCATATACCTTTAACTACAGTGATTACTAAATTAATAGCAGGCACTAAGACAGATGTCAAAACGTCTTGAAAATGTTTATCTTTGAATAATTGAGATGGTAGTAGGACGTATTATCTGATCGTATAATGAAATATGTATGAGGAACAGCTGTTCGCAATAGTCACCTCCCGTTGTTTCATTAGTTCAGAGTCCCCCTCATTTAAACAAGCGCTTTAATGAAGTTGGTCATTTACTTATGTCCACTTTTGTTCATCATCATCAGAGATTGATGACATTCGTGGCCCCACGAAAATATACGGGAAGGAAAAAAATGCTTTTCACTGACTCATCTCTATCTTTCTTCTGCCTGGATAGGAGTTCTGGGGCATTTACTCCAGCACTTGCCACTAGATTCTTTGTTCCTAGAGACAGACGCATATACTGGATTAGTGCGTGTGTGTATCTATATATTCGAATCCAATACGAATCTATACGGCTCCCCTATTTCTGCCTGGCAAGATCCAGCTGCCCAGGATTCCCTGAGAGGACGGATCTGAGATGCTCACCTAAGAACCACCAGCTAATAGTCATTTATTAAGATCTCAGGCTGAACAGCAGCAGACTCCTAAACTGCTTATTGTTGACATAAACTTCCAGACGTTAAGCGTATGCCTTCGCACATCATTGTGAATGTGTAGTACCAGATGTTGCTTTGCAACCTATTGTCTGGAGACACTGTTTAGTTCAGGTTAAAATATCTTTGCTCAAACGGCTCAGCTGGCTATTGTGTGAGCATTAGTGAAGTGTCATGAAAAGGTAATGGGAAGTTCTGGGAGGTTAGCTCTCGGAGTGTGTCCAGGAGGTCCTTGGTTCATGGTGGGGTTACAATGACTATTGACAGCTTTTGTTTTCTCTCTTCAGAGAACCCTTTTCCTTCCTCTAAAAGGATGTGCCCCGTTTTCTTTCCCTTAGTAGCTTTCTCCACCTATGTCATTAGACGGACCAATGTTTGTTTTTCTAGTTTCCCTAAATCGCCCCAAAGAGGAAAACAAATCGCTTTGTTGCGTCACCACCACCCGCAAGGCCCAGGGCTGGCTGGAGGACCGGGGGTGAGGGGTTTCTAATTTTGGTCAGGGATTGTTTGCCGAGGAAGGGGGGAAACTAGTCTCTCAAATTCATCTCAGACTGGCTGAGCCCGATCTCCGGAGAGAAAATACACCCTGTCTCCAAAAGTTCACGGCCAAACCACCCCAGCCCTTGCCTCACCTCTCTGACCCCTTTAGCATCTTCTCTGTCTTTAGGCTTTTCCCCGCCTGCTTAGCCGCCCTAATGGCAGACAGGGCAGATGGGAATGAGCGGAGTGGCACAGCTCCCCGGGACGAGCAGTAACACTGACCTCTAAACAGAAAGGCGAGATAGTTGCTAACAAACTCCGATCGTGCTATTCTCCTGACAATAACCTGTTCGGTTTTATTCCTTTCTTTGCTTATACCCCTAGCCTTGCCAGCTGCAGTCGCGGAGGTCTGTGGAGATTTATGCTCCGGGGTGGGTGGGGGAAGCTATAGACGTAAATCGGCTTGTTCCCTCCAATACTTCTGGTACGTTGTTGTTCTGCCTCTATATGGAGATAATTATTTATACACGAGAGCGTGCAATTAGTTACAAAGACTTTAATACTTCGGATTTGTTTCACTAAATTGAGGGCATAATACAGTGACTGAGCCTCAGTCTGTCGGACTGGGATTTGGGTGTTGGTGGGAAAGGCTTGTCAATGACCTTTAGAATAGCCAAAGTTATGTAGTATTTCGACTTCTCTTTTACACTCTTTCATGCCAGCTGGTGTTTCTCCCACTTTCACACGAGACAAAATAAATCGGAGTCAGTTTCACGGTCCCTGAGTTTCTGAGTTCATTTACTCCAGATTTACACAGACGTAGCCTTATTGACTTCAGTGATATCGCAGTATCACTGCGAGTAGACTCAGGCCAATAGCTCTGGCACTAGTTGCGTTGAACACTACATAACGCTATTTTCTGTCACTGGAGCGCAACGCCGCATCATCGGAGCATATTTCCTCACCAGCGAGATCATTCACCAATAGTAGAGACTGTGAGAACATCCTTCAGCGGTAGCAGATTTATACCTCAAGAGAAACCATGTTTCCCCTTCCTCACTCTGAAGTTTGCAAAGCCACTACAAGATGCAGTTAGCATATTTAACTATGCATCCCCGTAAATGCCCAAGTGATAAAAAAGCCACATTTTGTTTTTCAGCATTGAGAGTGAAGCTTTTGCAAACCAATGCACTATAGAAAGTAGATGTATTTGTGTTATTACTAGCATTTTTTCCTCTCGCATAATCCCTTATGCCTTTTATTATAATCCTACACATTACAGTTAATCTGTAATGATACTACTTCAGAAGGACCTGTTGCACACAGTGATGGTAATTTGTAACCTTGGTAACAGTTTTAAATAAAGATTATAACAATGATGTCAACTGTATTTATTCACCATACTGTAGGAGGGGTCTAAGGGTTCATACTATCGAGGACGAGTTTAAGAAGCAGTCGAGAGATTCTATGTTAGTATAATTTGATGTATCACTTTTTAGTTTGTCTTGAGAAAACACAATCATTGTTCTAAATAGTGAAAAGATTTGCAAACTGCTGAGAACTCTGTAAACTTTAATTTTCTGAATGAGAGGTGTATTATTATGAATTAGGTTTATCAGGGACCAAGTACCTTTAGGTAGAACATTTTACTCTGCCAGAGAAATATCCCAGAATAAGTACTACTTAGAGACCCTGATGAATAATGCTAACATCGAATCTACCATTAGTTTTCTGCATGAGCTTTCTCCCCTATTAAAGCTAACAATGAATTGCTCACTAGCTGAAAGCAAAATTAAATGTAATTGCTTTTATTTATCTATTGCTTTTATATCATTAAAATATTTTTAGTTACATTTTATAAAATAGCATCCACTTTGATTATTACCTGCCATATCTGTTGATCCACTTCCTGTATATGCAGAACCACAACATTAACAATTAAGAAAAAAAAACATATTTTATATATTGTATCTGTCAAGATACATTACAGTTCCCATTAACAAAAATACATTATTCTTGTTGAAGAAGCTATGAAGCATATCTTTCATGAACACTTTATTAGTAATCATAGTTGTCAAAAATTAGATATGCACAGATTGCAGATGCGAAGGAAATATTAGATGCAAAATGAAATATACTGTAGAATTGAGGCATAACTATTTTCCCTCTTTAAAATAAAAATTTTACAGAGTGAGAAACTGAGCTATTAAGCTTACTTAAAAGATGGCTTTGTTGGTTTAATTATACTGCAGTTATTTTATAAATATGTTTCAAAGGAAGCTTGCCATATTGAATGTCAATGAGGCCTTAAAGAAAAGACTTACAAAAGCTAATGCATACCAAATACCAAATTTTGGTCATTAGCATTCCTATTTATTACAAACTAAAGGAACCTATTAGCTGACAAGAATTTCTGTTTAGGTAGCATTACAATGTTTGGCCATTAAAATAAAAAAGGGCAAAGTATGATTTTTTCCATTTAGAACTATATGTTCCTTTTTACCTAGAAGGACACAAGTACCCCCCCAAAAAAACAAAAACAAAAAAAAAATCTTTAGAGTGGAAACTATGATTCGTCATTATTGTGGGTCAATATGGAGCCAAATCCTGCAGTCTTTACCTAGGGAAAACTTCCATGTCTCCAAATGGAGATGATTTTGACTGAGTAAGAACTGCAGATTTTTGGCCCATATGCTAACACTGTAGTTTTAATGATCTTCAATTACAATATAACATAGTTTTGTAAATCAAGTTTTGACTACAGAAGGCCTGCAGGATCAAGCCCTTGGGATTTAGGGCCTGATCAAAAGACCCTTAAAGTCAGTGGGAATCTTTCTGGTGACTTCAGTAGACATTGGATCAGGTCCATAATATGCATAGTAGCCTACCTACTTACGGGTAGGAGAAATAGGAACTGGACCATGAATTAGCTGATGCAGGCTTCTAACCAACACTTTCTTTTCTGTGCCTGTCACAAAACAAGAATATTTATTAAAAGTGTTTGTCTGTTCTGGGAACTGCTTCAATAAATTTTCAGTCTGGCAATTCATATTTCTTAAAACATTTGAAGAATCTATACTATTTCCTCTGTTGACAAACATACAACAGATGAATATGTATGATGTGCTGCTTCTTAAAAAAAAAGTTATGCACAAAGAGGGAGACATTTTGTGCACAAAAAGAGGTAAGTTTTATTGTGTTTTACTGAACACATGTTTTTGATGTTGACCACTCCTGTTATAAAAGTCTCTTTAGATAAGGCATCTGGAGATGGCTGACGATAAGGCGACAAATTAATATCCACTTTTTTCCTTTGTTGCCATGTGTATTTGCAATGTCCGTCTGTCTTATTATAGTTGGTTAAGATTGTGGTATCTATTTTAATTTGATACTGAAATTCTGAACAAAGGCAGAGAAGTTTCACAATTGCTACTTAATGACAACATTATTGATGTTGTCTAATGTCTATGTTGTTTCAGAAACAACTTCTATTCCCATAAGAAACTGTAAAAAAAAAAAGTAGGGAGTCATAGTCCCCAATCCAGTGAAGGTCACACAGTGATGCCTGAATTGCAAAATTTGCTTTTCTAGTTTCATTGGTCATTTATAAATCTAACTTTTAAAGTCAATTTAGTTTAAGGCAAGGTTTAATTTGACTAATAAAGCTCACCCTCTATTTTGATTTTGCAAAAACAGGCTGAAGAAACTTGTAATGATGTCTTGTTTTCCATGAAACAAAATCACTATATAAGTACTGTAAATATACCACACAAAGAATGAAGGTTTCTCCCTCAGTCCATCTGCAAGATCTGTAAGTATAACAAATTTACTTTACACAAATTTAAGTCCTAAATTTTTATGATGTCATTATAAAATAGGTTATTTATACATTCACAAGAACATATGGAGAGAAGTTTAAATGAAGTATTTCCTTTATCTTTGAGAGCCTCAGAATGTATGACATACATTCAACAAAGAAGGCCTTGTATGACCCTATGCATGTATGCTATATGTCCCTGCATTTCACTGATGAAAACAGAATTGGCCTTAATTTCTGTGGGTAGGGATATTTAAGGGCTGATCTCAAAATGATCTAGTCTGCTCGTGACTCTGCTAAAATAATTTGGAATGAAGGAGAATTTTAGGAGGAAAACAAAGTTGAAAAATTCATTATAAAAGCAATCAGACTTTTCGAAATGTTAAGAACTCTCATATTTCCATGGAGGTATTTTCTGAGTCAAAGATCTTCACTTCCATTTATTATCATGAAAGGTAGAGGTTCAAGAAGCTGCAGACAATCCAAATTAATAATAAATCTGAGGGACTCTTGTTGTCTTCTCTCAAGAATTGCGATTTTCACAATGAGCAGTTTTCCAGGTCGTCATGTCTGTGAAACAAATGGAGCTGATCCATTGATCTACAAATCAGATGCTCCTGGGAAGATAGGAGATATATGGAAGGTCTTTCACTTATATTTGGATGATTTAGATAACTACTGTTAGAATATTTTCAACATAGGAGTCTTTTTTTGCAGTGTTGTTACTATCAACTAATTGTTGTAATATAAATCTTTCTCTTAGAGTGGTAAATAGGGTCTATACTTGAAGGAGAAAAGGCTAATAATCTAACAGAATGAGTGTCAAAAGAAGTTCAGACAAAAAGACCAGCCCTTATGGGGGGAAAATGTTGTGATGAAGCATTCTTTTGTTAAAACCACCCTATTAATACAAAGTCAAACACAAGAGTTTGAATAAAAATGCTTAAATCACATCATTCTGCGCAATGATGTCTCCTTTTCACTCTAAACCATCCATAGTCTTTCATAGCAAGATATAGTACACAACAAGGTGTTTTGAAAAGCTTCATCTATCAAGTTTAACAACTTTCTGGTGTAACTTCTGAGAGTGCTCATTGCTTATTCATGTGGAAGTGAGTACGCCCAACTCGTTTTGCCTGGTTTTGCTACTCTTTGTTGGTTTGTGAAGCTGTTAGGGTAGCTGCAAATGGCTTCTCGAGTGACATTTGCTGACATTCAGTGAAGTATATTTATCAGCATTCTTCACCTCACCTCTATACGTGTAAACCATTTTATTTTGTTCTTCATAGCAACCTCCTTTTCTCTATCCATGCTCTGAAAATAATAAATGGCAAGGTGGCATATTTCCCCAGCTGCACTAAAATGTCACTGTGAAAAATCTTTAATGGTCTAAGTGTAGCTTTTCAGGTTGTAACTTGTCAAGTAACTGAGAAATTCTAGAGTTTCTCTTTAATCCACAGTTCTTTGGAACCATATAACTGCAGGCAGAGACTAATTATAAGTTACACCAGTCAGAGCTGGACAAGCATAAACCAAGTAGAATACAGTTGATAGAGGCTAATTTTACATCTGCATTCTCTCTTTATGCTTTGTTACTTCATTTTCTGTATTCAGAAATGCTAAATGTGCCTTACTGTATTCTCATTAATATGTGTGTGTGTATTTATGTTTGTTTTAATTACTTTGCTCATAATTATCATTGAACACACTTCTCCAACTATCATTAATTATTATTTATATTATTGTAGCATCTAGGCACCACAAAAGATATTGGGCCCATATTGTGCTAGAAACTGTACCAACACCTAATTAGAGCCCTGCAAATCCACAGATATCCACTTTATATCCACGGACCATTTTTGCAGATCACAGATCAGATGCGGATACAAATTTTGTATCTGCACAGGGCTCGATACATAATAAGAATTAGTCTGTGAGGAGCTTACAATCTAAATAGGCTAGATAGAACAAGGGTAGGAGAAAGGAAATATTACATCCATTTTACAGGTTTATAAATTCTTTAATCTCTGTAATAATTTGGGGATCCTTTCCCACCTAAATACTAAACAGAACAAAAGGAATAAAATACTAATACTGACAATGAGAAATGTTTAGGAATAAGGGATGGGTTTCTTGTCTGAGTCACCATTTTGTTGATGCAGTTAGAATGAAATATGTTTCCCCATGGACAAAAAGTGGCTAAAAGTCATTTTATTTGATATCAACATTAACTGTGGGTCCATCATGCTTCCTTTACCAATGAGAAAAAGACTTCATAAAGCGTAAA
Organism: Gopherus flavomarginatus; assembly: GCF_025201925.1. Lineage (NCBI taxonomy): Eukaryota > Metazoa > Chordata > Testudines > Testudinidae > Gopherus > Gopherus flavomarginatus. The sequence continues at coordinate 39,237,051 of NC_066620.1, forward strand.
CTGTTATATTTGTGCCTACCATACAATATTTATCCAACCTCTCATAAATGAACCAAGATAAAAATCAGTAAGGGTAAAATTCACCACTGACCATGTAGACGGCCAATACAAGACTTGTGCACCACTTATGCCCATAGAGAGTTTTGCCGCTGACTTCAGTGGGGCCAAGATTTCATTCTTAGGAGTTAAGTGGTAGATAAGCTTTGTGCTGGTCCTTCTGCATAGTGGTGAATTTAATCCATAATGTCTACAAAATATTTATTTTTAGGAAGAACACCTTTGCTAACATTCTTTAATGTCACTGTCAAGCTTAAGAAAAAATATATTATGCACTTGACACATTTTCCACTCAGTATTTTCAAGGGTTTTTTTATCTTCTGGTATTTTGCATCAGAACATGGCATTTGTGTCATGGATTTCACTGTATTTTCTTTTTTGGGTGTCAAAAAGGTGCCTCCTCCATGCAGCGTATGTATTTGTTGAGGTAAAACAAACCCACAACTTTCGACATTTATTTCAGGCTGGGTTACAAGAACACTTGAGTTAACTAATACATTTCTAGATCTTGCACTGCTGTTTATCTGCATATGAAACTCCCATTGAAGTCAATGAAAGCTGTGTGCATGGATGGAAGTCAATACATGACCTAAAGGCCAAATTCTACTCTCAGATCCATACTTAGGGCTCAGAAGTTTACCTTGAGTTAAGTATATATATTTGTTATCTATCATGGTGAAAGCTAGATAAATAAATACAATTGCTACTTAAGTTGACTGTTTGAAGAGCTTAGAGCAGCCTTTGGGCCTCATTCTGCCTTCGAGTCACAGACAGAGCTCTCCCAAGATCAGTGTCAATTCTGCTGCTCATTGAGGTCAGTACATGGCCCTGAGTTCTTTGCTTTTGATGCTTTGGCATTATGCTACCCTTCAGAAAGTGCAGATCACTGTTTCTATATCGTATTTGTGATGGCAGGATCCTCAAAGGAGGAGTGGTATTGCCAAAACTCAGGATTTTGAGCAAGATACTTAGGCAGAGACACACTTATGGACAGTAGGTAGCTCTGTACTCTCTGTCATGTGTAGATCTCAGTAGACAGAAGAGCATATATCATTCCAACTGACATTGCTAGTTACTTATACTGAAGTGATTTATGTTCCACCTATTTCAGAATATAGCATTAGAACAGCTAGCAAATCTAATCTGTTTATTTAATCTGTCTATGGCATTTTGAATGCATCTGTCTTCTTGGTATCCAGGTGCCAGTGAGGGAAGATTTGGCCTTGGTGAAAGCAGGGAACCAACAGAAGGCAGCCTCCCGAAAGGATGATTTGTAAGAAACTCAGCCAGTTGTGGGTTTCTCCCCAGTGGAGAACATGACATGGCCCATTCTTTGGCATGTATGCAGGTATGATCTTCTGCCCTTTGCCAGCATCTGAGGGTAAAATATGTCCTTGGTCCCGCAACCCAAGTTGCATACACAGCTCTCCCAAGTGTTTCAAGCTAAGCACTTTTATCTTCAACCAGGCACAGCTGGGCCTTGTAGTAACATCTGGTTTATCTAAGTTTTGCATATAATACAGAATCAGAGATATGTTGGGCTGGAAAGAACCTCGAGAAGTTAGCTGGTCCATCCCCCTGGGCTCAGGTGAGACCAAGTATGTCTAGACCAGTGGTCCCCAACCTTTTTCGTCTGGTGGGCACCAGATGATGAGCCATGGAGGACCGTGGCAGTGGACAAGCATCTGCCGAATTGCCGCACAGCAATGTCAATAGGCGTCACCGCCGACAAGCAGGGTCATCCGGAGGCGTTGCCGCCAAAATGCCGCCGAAAATCGATGGCATTTCGGCGGTGACACCTCCAGATGATGATGCTTGTCAGCGGCATTTCAGTGGATGCTTGTCCACTGGCCAGTACACAGGCGCACTTAGATGCCCCAGGGGGTGCCATGGCACCCACGGGCACTGCGTTGAGGATCCCTGGTCTAGACCATCCATGACAGGTGCTTGTCTGACCTGTTCTTAAAAACCTCCACAACCTCCCTTGGAAGCCTACTCCCATACTTAATTATTTTTATAGTTGGCAAGATTTTCCTACTATCTAACCTAAATCTCCCTTGCTGCTGATTAAGCCAATTACTTGTCCTACCCTCCGTGGACATGGAGAATAATTGATCATCATCCCTTTTACAACAACCTCTAACGTATTTGAAGACTTATGAAGTACCCACTCAGTCTTCTTTTCTCAAAACTCAGCATGGCCGGTATTTTTAACCTTTTCCATAGATCAGGTATTCTACACCTGTTATCGTTTTTGTTGCTCTCCTCAGGGCTCTCTCCAATTTGTCCACATCATTCTTAAAGTATGGCACCCACAACTGGACACAGTACTCCAGGGGAGGCCTCATCAGTGTGGGTAGTTTGCTTGTAAAAACAAAACAAAAAACCAAAAACAAAATCCCCAAACAGAAACAACATGCATTTTTTCTACATAAATTATGTATTTTTTTGAAAATGTTAACACTCTCTTTCTACTGGCATGGAAGAAAGGTTCAAAATTACAAAAGGGAGAGAAGAAGATAGAGATTGGGATTTCCAAGAGTATTCAGCATTGGCCTAACATGGCTCCATTTATGTCAATGGTAAAACTCCCAGTGGCTTCTGTAAGGATGTTTTCAGGCCCATCAACCAGGGTTACCTTACAAACCTTGCAAAGCGAACAACTACTGCTTGCTGTAGCAGACAAAACCATGACTAACTCCAGAGTTCAGAACCAAGGAGCACAGGTACAAAGTGTCACACCCCAGTGATCTGTATAAACTCAGCCAGTGATTGGTACATAAAGGTAAAGACTTAAGTCTCTGTACGCTATTTTATACTCAAGATGACACTCTCATTTCTATCAAAACCCCTCGTCTCTGATTTGGTACATAATTAGCAATATCTGTGACCAAATATAAGATTCTGCATTACATACTAAGTTATATAATGTGCTTATCTATTTATTAGCAATAATAACAAATCTGAATATTTAACAGGGACTTTAGGGACTTTCCTTGTTTATCTTGATTATATGTGGCTGGGTCACCATGACCTCTCATTGTAACTTCATCCTTGTCCTGTACCCAACTCCAAGGACATTTCAAGAGTTGAACAGGGTATCTTACTTACGCAGGTGGCTGTTTTGCATTCCTTCCCAAGAAGTTATGTGAAACCACCTTAAAAACTAGTGCACCCACTGTATTAGTTATATTGATTATGCACTTGCTTATATATTTTAACAACTAGTATTTGATGTGTATGATGTATTAAATACATGATTAAATACACTTAGGTCCTTCCCATTTGACATGAGGTAAGTTCACCTAATCACTGGCTTACCACCTTACAACTTCAAAGGGAGCATATGTCGGCTTACGCTGTGTGCGTCTGAAAATCCCACCCACAACAGCCACCGCTAGGTCAAAGGCAACATAGTATCACTTATTAAATAAAACTATGGCTTATAAGAAATTATCCACAAAAAAGGTACATAAGTTGTTGCTGCTCCGGGGCATCCTTAAGTCACACTTCAGCAAGTTATGAAGTTATCTTTGGCGAGATATCACACCATGTTGTCAACTATATAGGAGTAGGCTTATGTGTCTGTGACGTGTCAGTTGTCTTCTTTGTCATTTCATTGCTGTTATGACATCTAAGTAAAAGGCAACCACTGCTATTTTAAACACTATGAATCCACAGAAATTTAATCTATAAACATTTGTTCAGTGCTTACCTGCGTATTTCTCTACCACAATATTGAATTTCTGAAGCCTTTACTCTCACTCACAGGTCAGTATTTGTCCGTATGTCTCCAATTTTATTCTTTCTAACCTGACTTTACAAAGCAGAGGATTCATGGGAAAACCTTTTGCCCACTAAATGCTTAACACTTGCTGTGTTTTTATATTAACCACATCCTTGAAAAGAATAAAAGGATTTACTGTCTCAAAAAGTATCATTATGCAGTGAAAATAATAATATCGTCATAAAGAAGGGGCTGAATACAGATGTTCAGTTGTTTAGTGATCTGTATTTTTCTTATTTTGAGTGTCTTCCACTGTTTTGCCTAATTTACTCATACCGTGGTGTACTGATTTGCAGCTAACACCCATGATTTGTTACAGCGAAAACTGAAGTGAACAATTACAAAAACTTAATTAACAATGTTAGCAGAATGGCAAGCTTTCAGAAAAAAAGGCATCTCTTTTTTTAACTAGAAGAAGCTATTGAGATTTCTTAATTTTGCTACAGCTGAAACCCGTAGAACAGGTATCAATGAGAGAGGCAGACAGTGGATCAGATTCTGATCTCAGTTACACCATTATAAATCCAGAGAAATTGCATTGACTTAAGTGGAGTTACCCCTGAGTTCACACTGATGTGCGTGAGATCAGAATCTAGCAGAGAGAAAAAAGTCTATACAGAGAATTGTGAGTTCTGGTATACATTCTTAGCATAAGATTAATGATATTGCTAGTATTATCTCAATTCATCTACAAAATACCATTTTAGACAAATTGACAGAGATTTTATTTCACAAAATGAAACCGCACAGATCTCCTGAGGCCCAAGCCAGTGCCCTGTCTCCTGGACCACACTGCCTCTCTGCAAATTTGCCCCTCTAAATACTCACAACCACGAGTCACTGCACATGCAGGAGCAGCCCAACTGAATTCACCACCACCACTCACACACATAAAGTTCAGCAGGATCTAGCCTGTATGTGAATAAGGGATCACAGATATTTTGGTCACTGTCTAAATGTTTTGCACCAATAAATAATTGTCAAAATAGCAGTCAGCTTAATATTATCATCTTAATTTTACAAATGGGAAAACCAAGGATCAAGCAACCTGCCTAAAGCCTTAGAGGTTATCAATGCTAGCACCAGGATTAGCATCCAGTTCCATATTGAGACCCATAGACTGTCTCTGTACATCTCCCTGCTGAAAGAGGATTCCCTGAAAGCTGCACCTGAATTTCCCATAGAGCTCTTTGAAAAGATCCTCAGTTTTGTTATGAAGAGAGTCTTCTATCATGTAGTGTTATTAGTAGAAAGAAGTGGGTGACAGCTTGTGATGTTTTGCAGATGTTTCTAATGATGTTTCTTGGGTATTTTCTGAGATGTTTCTGCAGCTAAGATTTCTCCTTGGGAATTGCAGGTGTGTGCACAAGACTTTACATAGAAAATGGAAATGGTGCTATAACAGGATCAGGGTTATTTATTTTAATTTCCAGGTTTTTCTGGGATATCATTTAGCTTCTGATGAAATATAACAATAATTATTATATATCATATTATTATATAATAATTATTATTATAATTAATTAAATAATATAAAGCAAAGATACTTAAATAAGGCTTTATATTAAATTGTCCAAACACTCACTTAATTTCAATTCAATGGATCATGTTGGCATGTTAGCAAAATAACAATTATTACAAATATGTTATGTAAGTTGAATGGTGATGAGATGTATACATACATTGCATCGCTTCAAAACTGCTGGGAGAATAGGATAAAAAAACCTCCTATTAATAGTTGCTTGAATTTCAGAACAAATACACTTTGTCCATGCTATCGTCTCTTCTGTGAGGAAGATCTATGAATATCCAAGTACCCCTAAACCTCCAACTGCCAGGAGAAGGGACTGGATGATAGAGGATGATCACTCAAAATTACCCTGTTCTGTCCACTCCCTCTGAAGCGTCTGGCACTGGCCACTGTCAGAAGATAGGATACTGGGCTAGATGGGCCATTGATCTGATCCAGTCTGGCCATTCTTATGTTCCTATCTAACCAACTGAGGTTTTTTGCACAAATCTTTGCAGAAACAGAATTTGAAAGTCATGTGTCTTTTCATGCTGGAAGTACCTGCACCCTGATTCATTAAAGGGGAAAAATACCACAGTCAAGCACTGTTAGGTGAGTTTGGGGGGATTTTTTTTACGGGGGTCATGATTTCTAGATCTATAAGCCTTCGTCTCATGAATTGTTGGCCTTATCAAAATGGCCACCATATCCTATTATTTTCAATAAGACTAAACGACTATAAGATAAGACTGCCCCTACTTAAAACTGTTGCTAATTCTGTACAGTGTTTGCATTTGTATCTATTACAGATGGCCTCTTTCCTTTCAGTGGGACAGAAGCCTGGCTTGCCTCACTGAAGGTTGTTTTCCTTTGTGCTATATGGTTTGGAAATGGAACTGGGAACTGTGAGGTGAAAATAGATCATGGGATGGAAGACGGACAGTGAGAGTGATAATGGGAACTCAGAGACGGATACTGAGAGGAGATGGGAATATGGGAAGCAGTACGAAGACTGAGGGAGCAGGCAAAGAAGCAGCATGGAGGGAGAATGTGAGATATAAGAGGATGAGGGGGAAAGATGGGAAAATATGGAGTGAGGGCAGGTGTGGAAAAGGAGCTTGTGGGAGAGCATGGAAGGACAATGTGAATGAGGAAGGAGACTGTGTTGGATAATTGTGGAAGTGGGTAGAGCTAAATGAACCCCAAAGTGATCTTCCTGCTGCAAACACAGACAGAGATCTAGGACATTCTCAGAGAAGAAGCTGTTAGCTGGCTTTCTCAGGGGGCTGCTTGTATTCCTCCAATACTTCTTTAATAAAATCTGCTTGCTGTTTCTTTTAGTGCCTTTATCTTTTGGTTATTGTTCATGGGGCAGGTCCAGCCAGAATATAACAACCACTAATGGCATTTTGATGAGTAACTGGCCTTATAGAAAAGAAGACGAGGGAGCCAGCATGCCAAAATTCAGGTAGGTTTTGGATAAGCATCTGAGGTTCGGGATTTGTTTCAGAACTAACCTTGAGCTCCTGCACCTCTGGGAAGTTTTTCCAGCTTTGGAGAAGATGAACAAGAGTAGAATCCAAGAAGGGGTCTTGGCAGATCCCTCTGGGAAGGAACATATGCAAATATGAGAGTCCTCATTTATAGTCTGACATTTATTTTTTTATCAAGCTTTTGCTAAATAATGCGGGTTTGCTAAAGAAAATGCAAAGATTTCCAAAAGTCAGAGCTTTTTTATATATTTGCCCAAATTATCTTAGCTGGAAATCTCATTTGAGATAAGACATTCTCCTTTTCATTGGTGTGGGTCCTGTTATGCAATTACAGAAATAAGAATATGATGGTTACACTCTTAATACACATGCATTGTAAAATATAATCCAGCAGCTTCACTGTATTTAAAAATGCTACAGAATTGCTGTTGGAAGAATGATATTTTTACTATAACATAATAAGCACCAAATAAGCTTATTTAATACAGAAATTTACCATCCCCAATATGTTTATTTGCAACCTCTACATTCTATTTAATATGTTTTTGGTTTCTTGCATGCTCAGAAAACTCCATGCCCAGTTACATTTATTCTTTCAGAAAAGAGTAGGAACTGAACAAATATCATCCTCCCCTCAACCAGTCAGTGAAGCAATAAACTTAGGGCCAAATATGGCAGTCCTAATACATTTTACATTGGTGTAAATATTGAGCAACTCTACTGATGCCGGTGGAGTTACTCGACATTTACACTTCTGCAGCTGAAACCAGAAGTGGGCCTTCACTTTTGAAGTCACTGGGAGTTTTGTCTGGACTGAGATAGGAGAGCAGGACTGGGCCTTTAGATTGCCCACTAACCTATAAACAGTATTTTGCATTACATTTCACCTAGCTAAACTGATATCATTTGGAAACATAACTGGCATTCAGATTTTTTTAAAATTCATAGATTACATAATATTATAAAACTGGCTACTACTTTAAAGTACGGCAATGATTAACCATGTCATTATCTCCTGCTCTACTTGGCATGATAGGTATCCACTGTGGAAAACAAATTCTTTACATTTTAGCTGCCACACAACATGTGCAGGGCTTTCTGCCAGAGTGCATCAGTTATGTCATTTCAAGATACTGACTTAAACCAAACCTTTGGATCTAAACTCTGAGAGTCTTTGAAATCTGAACTCAGATTTGGATCCAGACACACATTTTGCAAATGTTCTTCATCTTTATATTGCACCACATCAAAGGCCCAGATGTAAAACACAATTGTCTTTGGGATTTTTCAAATCCAGATCCAGTGAATGGAAGTGGGTAATAATAGCCCATGAAGAGTAGATGTTTCACTGCTACCTTTTGGCAGAAGTGAGTAATGAATGTTCCACGGAAAGCATCAGACAAGTTAGTATATTATTTTCGCCTTCAATTTTTATTTTATTCATGCCATGCATGTTCTTATGTTGTGTGCAATTTCTCTAACATATTCCCTCACTGCATGTCTCCCCCGAGTCTATTCATTCTAAAACATAGGTGCAGATGACACAAAATGAAGCTACAAGCTCTTCTGTGTTAACATTTCAAAGCCAAAACTGCTCAGGCAGGTCAGAGAACTTCATTAACACTATAAACATCTACAGCTCAGTACAAAGGAAATGGTATGAAATTGACAATATTCATTTTCCTGCTAGTTCACACAATGACTGCAAAGTGCCTTACCACTCACATGGTGATATGCCTCATAAGTGTCTCTATCCTTAATGGAAAAAATGGTATGGGCAGAATACAAATCTAAGAGAAGATGGCTTTGTTTTAAAGAACTATTATATCACATCGCAAAGTGTTGTATATGTTCATTCTGGACAATCATTTTCCTCTTGGTATGTTCTGACAATACAAAACATGCTAAAATCCAGGCCGATTCTTCTTTCACAGAAGCACGGTGATTGGAAATGCTCCAAAGCTTCTGAAATTTGATTTTTCATTGAAATTTCAAATTTTGACACCTCGCCTGAAAAGAGAGCATTTAAATGTCATTTTCTTTTCATTATGTAAAAGCTGCAAAGAATCCTGTGGCACCTTATAGACTAACAGACATTTTGGAGCATGAGCTTTCGTGGGTGAATACTCACTTCATCAGATGCATGTAGTGGACATTTCCAGGGCAGGTATATATATGCAAGCAAGCTAGAGATAACGAGGTTAGTTCAATCTGGGAGGATGAGGCCCTGTTCCAGCAGTTGAGGTGTGAAAACCAAGGGAGGAGAAACTGGTTTTGTAGTTGGCAAGCCATTCACCGTCTTTGTTTAATCCTGAGCTGATGGTGTCAAATTTGCAGATGAACTAAAGCTCAGCAGTTTCTCTTTGAAGTCTGGTCCTGAAGTTTTTTTGCTGCAGGATGGCCACCTTAAGATCTGCTGTAGTGTGGCCAGGGAGGTTGAAGTGTTCTCCTACAGGTTTTTGTATATTGCCATTCCTAATATCCTAAACAGTCCAGTATGGCCGATGTACATAGCAAAGGGGCATTGCTGGCATACGATGGTGTATATTACATTGGTGGAGGTGCAGCTGAATGAACCGGTGATGATGTGGCTGATTTGGTTAGGTCCTGTGATGGTGTCGCTGGTGTAGATATGTGGGCAGAGTTGGCATCGAGTTGACATAACCTAAGTCGTGCAGAACGCAATGCCATCCACAGCCTCAGAAACCACCCTGACATTATCATCAAAGAGGTGGATAAAGGAGGTGCTGTTGTCATCATGAATAGGTCTGACTACCAAAAGGAGGCCGCCAGACAACTCTCCAATATCAAATTCTACAGACCACTTCCCTCAGATCCCACTGAGGAATACACTAAGAAACTGCACCATCTATTCAGGACACTCCCTACACTCACACTGGAACAAATCAACATACCCTTAGAGTCCCGAACAGGGTTATTCTATCTACTACCCAAGATCCACAAACCCGGAAGTCCTGGACGCCCCTTCATCTCGGGCATTGGCACTCTCACTGAAGGACTGTCTGGATATGTGGACTCTCTACTCAGACCCTATGCCACCAGCACTCCCAGCTATCTCCACGACACCACTGATTTCCTGAGGAAACTACAATGCATTGGTGACCTTCCAGAAAACACCATCCTAGCCACCATGGATGTAGAGGCTCTCTACACAAATATCCCACACACAGATGGAATACAAGCTGTCAGGAACAGTATCCCTGATGATACCACAGCACAACTGGCTGCTGAGCTCTGTGCCTTTATCCTCACACACAACTATTTCAAATTTGATGACAATATATATTTCCAGATCAGTGGCACCGCTATGGGTACCCGCATGGCCTCACAATATGCCAATATTTTTATGGCTGACATGGAACAACGCTTCCTCAGCTCTTGTCCACTAACACCCCTTCTCTACCTATGCTACATTGATGACATCTTCATCATCTGGACCCATGGGAAGGAGACTCTGGAAAAATTCAACCACGATTTCAACAGCTTCCACCCCACCATCAACCTCAGCCTGGACCAATCTACACGGGAGGTCCACTTCCTAGACACCACGGTGCAGATATGCGATGGTCACATTAACACCACCCTATATCGAAAACCTACCGACCGCTATGCCTACCTTCATGCCTTCAGCTTCCATCCCGGGCACATCACACTATCCATTGTCTACAGCCAAGCACTGAGGTACAACCGCATCTGCTCTAACCCCTCAGACAGAGACCAACACATACAAAATCTCCACCAGGCATTCTCAAAACTACAATACCCACACGAGGAAATAAGGAAACAGATCAACAGAGCCAGACATGTACCCAGAAGCCTCCTACTGCAAGACAAACCCAAGAAAGAAACCAACAGGACTCCACTACCCATCATATACAGTCCCCAGCTAAAACCCCTCCAACGCATCATCAGGGATCTACAACCCATCCTGGACAATGATCCCACACTTTCACAGGCCTTGGGTGGCAGGCCAGTCCTCGCCCACAGACAACCTGCCAACCTGAAACATATTCTCACCAGTAACTGCACACCGCACCATAGTAACTCTAGCTCAGGAACCAATCCATGCAACAAACGTCGATGCCAACACTGCCCACATATCTACACCAGCGACACCATCACAGGACCTAACCAGATCAGCCACACCATCACCGGTTCATTCACCTGCACATCCACCAATGTAATATACACCATCATATGCCAGCAATGCCCCTCTGCTATGTACATTGGCCATACTGGACTGTCTCTATGGAAAAGGATAAATGGACACAAATCAGATATTAGGAATGGCAATATATAAAAACCTGTAGGAGAACACTTCAACCTCCCTGGCCACACTACAGCAGATCTTACGGTGGCCATCCTGCAGCAAAAAAACTTCAGGACCAGACTTCAAAGAGAAATTGCTGAGCTTCAGTTCATCTGCAAATTTGACACCATCAGCTCAGGATTAAACAAAGACTGTGAATGGCTTGCCAACTACAAAACCAGTTTCTCCTCCCTTGGTTTTCACACCTCAACTGCTGGAACAGGGCCTCATCCTCCCAGATTGAACTAACCTCGTTATCTCTAGCTTGCTTGCGTATATATACCTGCCCTGGAAATGTCCACTACATGCATCTGATGAAGCGAGTATTCACCCACGAAAGCTCATGCTCCAAAACGTTTGTTAGTTTATAAGGTGCCACAGGATTCTTTGCTGCTTTTACAGATCCAGACTAACACGGCTACCCCTCTGATTCTTTTCATTATGTGACTAGTTCCTGTTGCCCTCAGTCATCCCTCAATGCTGGGAATGCACTGACCAGGCAGGGACCCCCAAATCCTTCAACATCAGGGTCATCTATATAATCACCTTCCCGACCCTTCCTATTAGCTGCAAGTGACCCATCACCACTGCAGTGCCAAAAGAAGCAGCAGCATATTTCCCCAGCTCATGGAGCCGGTTATCTGCAATGACTGTCCCTCCTTCTTCCTTACTACTGGCAGCACTCATGGCGGGGCTGCTTAGCCCAACTGCTCTGCTTGATCTCTTCCTACTTGGCCCCAGTCACAAATAGGTCCTCATGTGGATTGCTTTATGGTTAAAGCATTTGAGTAGAAGTCATGAGACCTGGGTTTTGGTCCCCATTCCACATGTGACCTTCCCTGTGACCTTAGAAAAGTTGTCTAAGTTTTCTCTACGCCTCAGTTCCTTATCTGTAAAATGGGGATAATGAATTTTTACCTACCTTACGGGAGTACTGTGAGGGTAAATTCATTAACATTTGTGCGGTGCTCAGATATTACAGCAACAGGTGCCATGCAAGAACATAAACAGAGAGCCTGCAACTTACACTGAAGTCAATGGACCAACGTACTCAGATTCGCTTACTCCCTACTTATGCAGTCTCTCTTAGGTTCTGCAGAAGTTTGCCTGAAGAAAAATTAAATAAGGACCTCCCAGTGTGACCAGCTGAGGAATTGCAGCACTGCTCAAGAGTCTTTAAGTAACTGTGAAAATACAAAAGAACAATTGGAGGATCCTAGGGTTCATTCATGTCAAAGCATCTCACTATTACTCCTCCTTTTCAGATAACAACTGGAACAAGAAGTCAAGCTGTGAAACATGCAAATGTTGCATCATCTGGCTTCTTGGCAGACCACTCACGTATGCTGTGTCATATAATGCCAGTGAATTGGGTGAGGTTATCCAAATGGCTTTACCCTTTTGAAAAATCATTCAAACTGTGTGGACCTGATTCTGACCTTATTTACACCAGTGTAAATCTGGAATAACTCCACTGAAGTCAATACCATTATACTATGGTAAGATAAATGTAAGTGAGAGGAGAATCGGACCCTGCATTTCTATCAGTTCATCTTTGATTGTGTCTAATGTAATAAACATTTTTATGCCTCCAGGACAAAGACACCCTGTCTCCTGGAGCTCCTGCCTCACAGGTCTGTGCAGACGCTGGATGTATCAGAACTACTACGAACATAAAACTGATTTGGTTTATGAAAAATTTGCAAGATAATGCAGATTATGATTCAGTACCTACAGTCTGGGCCTATTCAGATTCGTAATATAAGCTATGTGGATTCACACTCTGCAGATCGAGAACTAGGATAAAAAGCATCTCTCTAAAGCTCTAATGCAAGTTAAATCCCATCAGACCCAATCCTGAAAAAGCAAATAAAGCCCAAGTAAAAAGGCTGCATTTGTGTGAAATGCTGAGTTGCTGCAGCAGGGCTGCACAGCTTCTCGGCTGCTTCAGACACCAGAATGGGGAAAAACATCCTTTTTTGGAGGCTTTTGGCCCTAACACAACCATGTCGGCAGGCTCAGGACTGGGCCATATATTCACAGAGTGGACGAAAGAAAACCACAAGTGAAAAACAAAATGAGTTAATTCAGATATTGGAAAAAGAACATCTGTAGGCTAACATGATGGGCCCTATCCTGGTTCCATTGAAGACTGTAATTGAGTTCGTTAGGAGCAGGCTCTCTCTTGACACTTCATTATTGTTGGAATATAATATACATAATATAGAAAGCAAATATATCAAATTTGCTTCATTATGCATAATTTCAGACATGTTCATAGGCTAATGTGGTTTGGTACCCAGTTACTTGGAGGATTACCTCTCCCAGTGCCATACTGCCACACCTGACATCAGTAGAAGCACTTGAACTAGAAGTTCCCTCAGTGTAAACGAGAGGGAGCTGTTGTAGGGCACTTTATGTGGGGGCTCAAAGGCTTTGGAGTTTGTTTCCCTCATTATTCTGCTAGAGCTGTATTACCAAAGACCATCGTTTTCTTCAGATACATTTAGGACGGTTAGGGGTTTATGAGCAGGCGGCCGGAGATTGAAGGATGGTTTAGGTGAGATATTTTGATATAGATGGTTAGAAAGTATAATTTTTCCTCAGAGAGTCTATTAAATTAGAAAAAAAAATAGAAACTTGATGAACCAAAGTATTATATTAAAAACTTTGAGACTTACTACTTGAGTATTTTACATTTTGGGAGGTGCCTAAACCTCTGGATAGAATTTTTTTAAAATTAAAATAATGGGGAACTAGGTGTTCAATGAAGAGTTAAGTAAGTGTGATATTATAATGAAGTGTACTGTTAATTATTGCATATCTTTGTAGTGCACCTTGAGTTAGGTGTAGGACATAAACATTTAAGAACAGAAGCTTGAGTGCAGCAGTTACAATACAATAAATGTGTCCCTTTGACTACATTGCCTTTTTGTTTACATTTTAAATAACACATTTATGAAATACTTTGCATGTTAATTCAAATGGATTTCAACTAATTGTGACTTAAAACACTTTTGATTAGAGTCAGTCCAGTTCACAATGGATGTGTCCACCTCATAGTGAGTACTAATCCACTGACACTCTCATAAGGATCTGCATGGCGGTCAAGCACTGAAAGCTAAAGTGCAATTGCAGTATTCATGTGAGTAGGCCTGTTAATAGCAATGGAGCATAGACAGGGATAAGGAAATAGCAGTTTGGCCAGGAACGAGTATATAATCTGAAGCTCCGTCTCACTCCTAGAGATGGTCTCTGCAGATACTTCAGAAGGAACTTTTCTGAGGTAGTATCTATTTTTTTTTTTTTGATAAGTAAGAGGCTTCCATCTCCAGGCTGTCCATACGTTACCTTTCATGAGCGGTACATTTACACAAATGCCAAATAAACATAGAAAAATTAAAACTGCATAAGATTTTAAAGTGATCATTTCAGAGCTCTCATAATGCACCTGCAAAATGTGAACAAGCATCCTGCCCCTGCATAAGCAAATAGACACCAATATGAGAAAACATGCTTTTGTGTACAAAATGGTTTTATGTGATCAAACCTTATTGGGTGCATTTTTTAAATCCAGTTTGAAAATTTGCCCTTATACTATCTTAAATGCTGGTGCCAAAATAACAACTGGACTGTATAGAACTAATGGAAGCAGCCAATCTCAACATCTGGGAGCTATGGCCACATCTTCTAAAAACTGGATATTCAGCCACTACTTATTCCCAAAGAGTGCCTGTGACCATAATGGAAAATGCATGTCAAAGATTTAACATATGACTTGTGGATCAACAGCTGAATGCTAATGGCCAGAGCCTATCACTGATCCACATTCAGAACTGCTATGACCTCACAGAGAGTTTCACACATGGATGGACAGCAGGATTCGGGTTACTAGCAAAATATCACCAGGCAAAAAACACAGGGATTGATTCTGCAGCCCCTAAGCAGGCAAAACTTTTACTGAAGTCAGTTGAAGTTCTGCTTGCTTAGGCAGTGCAAGGTTAACTCCATTGTGAAGTTTGCTCATCCATCCATCCAGATGAAGCAAGTGCCAGAAAGAAAACAACTATCACATTCATAACCCATCACCAGTTCCTAATAAATAGATGGGAGGATTGTGAGGCACCCATAAATAGGATGTTGTTTCATGTTCCTGGACAAATTTGGTACAGTCGTAGTGCTGGGATTGTTAGGAGGAATTTGGCTGTGGTGGTTATGGTTGGAGGCTGACATGTAGGGCCCTGACAATATATCCCAATGTTAACACAGACCACTATTGTCACTTCACAGTGATTATGTAGTCATCCTATTTATTAATAATGATGTGTGAGTTAATGTCATCTGCAGTCTTACCCTATCTGAAGAGGAAATGAGTACTGACATGCCATGGACTCAACTGAAAGGTGTTGATGATTTAGCTCATCTTAGTGCTGAGTCTGACTGTTGATATTTTATTATTTCAGCTTCACCGGATAAAACTGTGAGATGGCCAGAAAGACTCTTCTTTGCAGGGCAGAATGGCACTGATATCACATACAAAGGATGATTGAGAGGTAAGGAAGCTTAGAAAAGCACAGGTAGCCACAGAGCTCCCTAATGACTAACACACAAACAGATCCTACAGAGTATAACTAATCCCACATAGGGACCCTGGATTGTGAGACACATTTTCGTACCTACCCATCCATTTTGGATGGTGTGGTTCAGTGTGAATATTTTTATTTGCCACTTTATGACAGACCATGCCTCCTTTTTTTGGATCTCAGAAGAAAAACACAGGTAAAATGAAGAATAGGAGATTTGCCATCTTTTGATGGGAGATGCGATTAAACTAGTGAGGATGAAAATTAGGAAAGCACCGTACACTCTGCCAATCTGATGCAAATTAAACATATAAATATCTCCAAATTTTAGACCTCCACAAGGGATGGCTGACATTCTCATTTGGCCCAAAGTAATTTAATTTAATTTAAAGTACTTTAGAACATCCATTTACCTTTATAGGTCCCAAAATAGTTCCTATTCAAGTCAATGCAAAGACTCCCACTGACTTAAATGGGAGCTAGATCAGTTTATGATGTATATTCTTAAGCACAGTCCATTAATAAATATAACAAGCTTGATTGCTAGTGATAGCTAATGGAAAATGAGTAGATGTCCCTTACTTAAATTTTGCTGACTTATCTTTATGTTTTCCATAAGACCAACAGGAGCAACAAAAAAGATTCTCTAGTTCTATTTACAAAATCTCTAGAGTAATTTGATGTGTGAAAAGCCTTGAACTGATTTTTAAAAGCAATTTTTGTTTGATCTGAAAATTTTGCAGCTATATCCTGCCCTAGCCAACATAGCTATGGAGAGAAGCTATACAAGCCGGCGTGTCCTGCCACAACAATCTAACTACTCAGAACAGGATTTCAAAGGATGTAGTAGGGCACTGCAGCGCAGGGAACATTTTGCTGCTATTCCTAGTAAATGAAATTCACACCCTTTGCTGAGGGCCAGCAGAGTGCCCATGCATCACGTAAATCCTGTTTTGAAGTCCAGATCATCAGCTGGTATAAATTGGCGTAGCTCCTTTGACTGCAATATGGTGCACAGACATTACGCTTGCTTTGTGAAAAGAAGTGAATTTCATCCATCACAGGCAAAGTCATCAACAACCTGTTGTCAGCTTGCACTGTCTACTGCTTGGGAACTACACACATTTCTCTTACCAGATAAGAGGCTCTTTACACCCTCTTACTGTCCTTATACACTAGCACAGCAAAGGGCAGAACTTAGCTACTATATAGCTGAAGAAACATTGCTTTTTTTTACAATTATATTTAGAAATTTCCTTGAACCACTCTGGAAAGCAACAGGTTATATGGATAAACAGCTCATATCTTAATAGATTCCCTCCTGACAGTTGGACAATACTGAGAATTTTACGCAAATCTGTTGAGAAGATTCCACATAAAAGAGGATCCCATGGACTGCAGTAGTAGCTGGGACCCCTTCTCTTCTCTTAAGTGCTAAGAGAGATTAGACTGGAGGATAATGCACTGGCTATTCCCCTACACACTTCAAAAAACTTTCTCTTTTCATACCACCCTTACGGTATGTCTACACTACCCGCTGGATCGGTGGGTAGCGATTGATCTATCGGGGATCGATATATCACGTCTCATCTAGACACGATATATCGATCCCCAAATGCGCTCCCATTGATTCTGGAACTCCACCAGGGCGAGTGGTGGTAGCGGAGTCGATGGGGAGCCACAGCCATCGATCCCGTGCCGTGAGGACGGGAGGTAAGTCAAAATAAGATATGTCAACTTCAGCTACACTATTCCTGTAGCTGAAGTTGCGTATCTTACATCGACCCCCACCCCCTAGTGTAGAACAGGCCTTAGAATAAAACTCTATGGTATATGTAGTATAGAGAGCCCCCCTTGCATGGTCTCTCTGCAGCTCATTCTCTACTGCTCTTTGTGCATTGCAGAGCCACAGCAGCATCTGGTTTAAATTGTCTTTCATTGTAGCACAAGGGGAGGGGTCCGATCCTGATTTGGGACTTCTAGGCACTACCATCATACAAATAAATAATAATAATGACGTTGTTGTGTAACAAAACAAAAAGAAAAAGAAAAAGAAAAAATACGTTCTACATCCTCACCACCACCAAACTGACTTTACTATAAGTAAATAGTTAGAAATATAAAAAAACAAGTCCATACCAGGAGACCGGTTCCAGGAAACTGCAGCCAGTATACAAAAAGTTACACATGTCAACTTTACATGTGGAATTAAAAGATCTCAAAGCAACTCCAAATTCAAAACTGCAAATTGTACAGAAACAAAACCCTTGTGGAGTCACTAAAATGTCTAATTCATTATTATTTTAAAAAAGATTAAAAAATAATTTTTTAACATTAAAGTGCAACTAAGCACTGAAGAATTTATGTAAGCTTTCCACAGGGGGAAAAAAATCCCTAAAATGCTGCAATGGTATTGATGTCTATTAAATATTTACTTTTCTCTCTAGCTCACACTAGAAAGAGTAATTTGTATTTGGCAGAAACTGGCTGCAATTACATTAGTCAATCCAAAAGCCCAACTTGCTCATACAAAATGCAAACAAATTAGTTAAAATGGTCTAATTAGCAGACTGTAAAAATGCAAAGCAAGTCTGGCATAAAAATGTGTGCAATACAAGTATACTTTTACAAAATAAACAGAAAGACAGTTATGGAATAGCCTAATAAATCCTATACCATCAAAGAAACCTAATGAAAACTGGCATATTTATTGATGTTATATTTTAGAAAAAGTTTGTGTGATCTAATTAAATACTGTCATTCACGCAGCACTAGGACATGAAAACTGATTGTTACTGTAGTTAAAGCTGCAATGTGATTTAAATTCAGTGTTGTGTGGCTATCTAGGACCTTGTTCTAAATTGTCGACACACACAGACAACTCTCAGTGAAGTCAATTGAAGTTCAAAATAGTTTTAGGGGTGATGCAA
This sequence comes from Gopherus flavomarginatus, assembly GCF_025201925.1. Classification (NCBI taxonomy): domain Eukaryota; kingdom Metazoa; phylum Chordata; order Testudines; family Testudinidae; genus Gopherus; species Gopherus flavomarginatus. The sequence goes on from NC_066620.1 coordinate 39,255,741, forward strand.
GGAATGCACACTTCTGTCAACAGATAAAATTTTCAATACACTTTCTTAAAATGCTATATGATTTCCCCCTACAATAAAGGGAGACAATTTACTCTAATTTTTATGACTATAAATGTGTGCAGATTGTTGTTTACAGTGTGCCCAGTTCACTATATAAATAGAGAATCTACAATAACTATTATTTTATATTAGACCACACAGGCTCTTTTGGAACCTTTATAGTTTGTTACTTCACAGCACAGCTGAGGACTGTTTAATTTGTGGGTTTTTAACTCCTTAGCACATAGACTATTCACACAGTAGACCATTGTGATTTATAGTCTGCTATATGAAAGAAGCTATTGTGAAGACAGAGCTTGAGTCTGTCTTCATACGGATCCTACCTCATATAGCCTACAATCCTGCAGAAAGCGTAGCTGTCTTTTCTGTAGGTATGATGGCAGATCTCAGATAAGGATGGGAAGTAGGTGGATTTAGCATAATGCATTAGGGTTGTGCACAAATCACAACAATGACTTTGCAGAGGATTAGTATCATGGTATTTGGAATGCTGAACCTTTATGTGAAATATACTAATTACCTTGGGAAGGGTGGATGAGGATGACTTTTCAACAACAAAGTCATCCGTTCTACCCGATAGGGGAGAGAGCTGATATGGGGTGATCATGTACAAAGGAGAAGGGGCAGGGCGGGGCCTGGTGGTTATCACTTTTGATATACTGTATTAAAGTACATGTGGGAGACATTAACTGGGAGAGACAGGAGGGCTCTCTACAACAGTTACAACTGGCTTGTCCAGTTATTTGCACTAAAATATCTTTGGGCCTGATTCCACCACCTTTACTCACTTGAGTAGTACTCTATGGTGCAAGTGGCCCAACTGTGGTTAATATGCTGTTTCTGCCATCCTTACTCATGATGAGTAGTATCTTACTGTGCAAAAAATGTGTGTTTCAATGGAACTAGTCAAGGTGTAAAGTACTCCTCAGTGTGAACAAGGGTGGCAGAATAAAGCCCAGAGGGACTACTTGAGGAGTAAGGGATTTTTCACTCTAAAGGTGTCAGAACTAGGCCCCGTGTTATCTGGTATTTGAAGACTCAGACCTAAAGCATTAGGCTGAGAGCTGGGAAAGGTGAAAATAAGAAAGTATCACAGGAATGAGAGAGATTGAAAACACCTATAAGGTCATGTAGTCCATCTCCTCCTACACAACCAGAACACCTCATATCCCCTCCTCACAAAATGTTTCAGATACTGGGAACCCAATGACCTTGAACCCCATAGAACTCATTAGGGCTGGGTAAACCAGGATGTTCTAACCATGAGGGAGGACAGGAACTCCCGACAGCAGACTACAGTCTTTACAGAAAGCTTGTATAAGAAGTTTAAGATCTGGGGCGTGGGAAAAGAGGAGCTCCAAAGCAGTGCAGCGTGCTCCTCCGGCAGTACCAGTGGTCACAGCAGGCTGGAGTGCAAGAGAGGAGCACTGCTCCAAATCTGTTAATATCAGCTAAAATATTCTGGTTGCTCTTCCTCCCTCAAGCCTCAGGCTGTGCAAGTCTCCTAGTATTTTGCCTTCACTGCCTCTGTAGACAATTGCAGCTAGACCAGGCCAGGTAAGCAAGCATTTGCCTGTCGAGATGATCTGTTAATTCTTATCTATATGTGCTGACAGTGCCTTTCTCCCTCTCCCCACCAGTCACTACACATTAGGTAAGGTTTACACAGCTCAAGCTTCAGAAACAACGAAACAACTAATTCCACTGGATGCTATTCCTCACTGCCCTGTGGTTCACTAAGGTGTGAGATCAGCTGATAAGAGACAGCTTCAGCTACATTCTGGCCATCTGATGAAACCAGGCCCCCGGTACCCTGATTTGTCACCAACATGCACTAGTCACAATTTTCCGTCATAACAACATGCACCTGATCAGCCATTCAAATCAAGCAGGCCAACAGCAGGTTTTGCAGTAGACCCTAACACCCACATTTACTACCATCTGAAGAAGAATGACCACTTCTGCCCATCACTAAGACCAACCCTTCAATCTAGGCCATTTTCATAGACAGCTTGACTCAAATTCCATTGAAGTCAGTAGAGAGACTCTCACTGAATCACATCTAGAATGTCTGCAGATGGGCTCCATCTTAAAGAAAGAGAGCTCGATAAGGCAAGGAGAGAAGAGATGAACATGTGCGGTCACCAAGTGGATTTGGGTGAAGAGATGTGCAGAGAGTGAGGAATGAGAAATGAGAGAAAAGGAAGGCAAAACTGAGGAGAAGCTTGAAAGAGAAAATGAAGGAGTGAGTGAGAGTGAAACAGAAAAAGAGGAATGGAGGGAGAGTGGAGAAAGAAGAGACAGGATGATGAAAGAAGAGATATGCCAAGATGCAACATAAGGAAAGAAAAAGTGAAGAAAAGATGAGTAGCAAGTGAGACCCCAAACGATACATATTTTATTATTTAAAACAAGGTTTTTAGCCATAATGTTACAATACTAGGGATGCTTGATTTTTATAGACAAACTGGGTATGTTCATCTTCAGGAGTGACCTGGCTGAAATACTACCTGAGAGACGAAAGTAGCAAATGTTTTAATCTTGTCAGGGAAAGGAATGGCTTCAAGGGGTCCTATTGGGTAGAGTACACTGAAGAAGAGCTTGATTCAGTTTTATTCCTAAGAGGGAAGTTGCAGCACTAGCCCTCCGCTTTGATGTAGCCTGTGGAAACTGATGTTTTAGGACAGTCTGACATCAATTAAAGCCCCACGCTGCACAAATTAAAACCTGCTTTTCTTCACTAATTTCCTTGGCTTCTACTATTTTCAAAATCATGCAGTTCAAACACATACAACAGCCAAATAAGACTGTCATCCCCAACTGTCTTAAATATAACAGTTTTCCCTACGCTACTGTCTGAAATAAACAGATCTAGAGCTTGTTTACTGAGCATAATTTATTCCAGACCCATGCTGGAATAATAATGTTCTTGAGTCTTTGCAGATGTGTAGTCACTAGAGAGCTGCCTGCCTACATGAGTTTTTACACATATTTCAACTAAATCAATGCTCTAAATGCAACATTGAACACTCGGGGATGTTGTGTGGATTTGTAGCACTCCCTGGAGGACTCTGTGTCTATAAACCAATAAACAGTTCACACTTCTCAATATATGTCATTTTTGACACATAGTGTATCGATCATATTCCTCATGTTAATTCAATATTCTTCACTGAGAATAACTGGTTACAAATTAATGAAGGAAGTGAAAACTATTCTCCATATACTTATTTCTCGTAGACTATCAGCTATAAAAGAACACATCAAAATAGAAATTTCTCATATAAACAGGATGGAATTCATATTGATTAGGTAAATACTGAGTTGTATGTATTTTGTGATCAAAACAAATACATAGGACACGAAGAAATGGGGAGAAATAGTTTATATTTTATGTCCTCATATATGCATGTTTGCAAGCATGTTTGGACTCTGCAATTTCAGACAAAAAATTATTTTCTTATATAAGGGTAATGCTGCAACCTGCATGCTCTTCTGTGGATGAAATCTTGGGGGCATTACACTGAAGTCCATGGGTGTTTGCCAGAGAAAGGACTGAGTAAAAATGGAGTAAAGACCTCAGGATTTAGTCCCTAACCATAAAGCTATTTTAATTTCATGAATTAAGAGATTCTGAGACCTTTTCTGGATTGGCCAGTCAGAATCAGACAGATTGCAGACCTAAAAATACTTAAGTACACACACACTCACTGGTTTTATAGATGGTAGGTGTTTGCACAGGTCAGGAGATAAATAATGTCAATAAACAGCTACACCAAGGTATATGTAGGCTTGGAAGGATTAGACTTTTATCTGTAAATACTGGTAAACGTCAATTTCACCATGGACGTATAAACTGATGAAAAATATTCCCATTTATAATAATCTAAATTTATAGATAGGCAAAGTAAGAAAAATGCTGCTTGAGAGCTTATTAGAGTTTGATTTAAGCATATTTACTTTGTATATTTTGACATGTGATGTTGATAATTTGGGTTTTAATAATCATAAAGCTTTAACTTTTGGATCTCAACATATACTGTCATTGAATAATTATTGTTTGAACCCCTCTATTGTCTGACCAACCCCATAAATTCCTGCAATTGTTAAGATTTAAAGAGGTAAAACAAAAAAAAATGCTTAAAACCAATAATGTTGTGTAACTATGAAAATGTAATAAATAAAAATAGGAAAAAATGCTTACAAATGAACATCAATATTATCTGTTGAAATTATAAAAAATAAAAACAGAATTCTGCCTAGTCTAGAAAAATACAAACAAAAGAGTCAAGTAATTTAATTGTCCTGAGGATATATTATTGTCCTTATTTAAATCCATGGTACGCCCACATCTCAAATACTGCGTACAGATGTGGTCTCCTCATCTCAAAAAAGATATACTGGCACTAGAAAAGGTTCAGAAAAGGGCAACTAAAATTATTAGGGGTTTGGAGAGGGTCCCATATGAGGAAAGATTAAAGAGGCTAGGATTCTTCAGCTTGGAAAAGAGGAGACTAAGGGGGGATATGATAGAGGTATATAAAATCATGAGTGATGTTGAGAAAGTGGATAAGAAAAAGTTATTTATTTATTCCCATAATACAAGAACTAGGGGTCACCAAATGAAATTAATAGGCAGCAGGTTTAAAAAAAATACAAGGAAGTTCTTCTGCACACAGTGCAAAGTCAACTTGTGGAACTCCTTAACTGAGGAGGTTGTGAAGGCTAGGACTATAACAGCGTGTCAAAGAGAACTGGATAAATTCATGGAGGTTAAGTCCATTAATGCTATTAGTCAGGATGGGTAAGGAATGGTGTCCCTAGCCTCTGTTTGTCAGAGGGTGGAGATGGATGCCAGGAGAGAGATCACTTGATCATTACCTGTTAGGTTCACTCCCTCTGGAGCACCTGGCACTGGCGACTGTCAGTAGACAGGATAATGGGCTAGATGGACCTTTGGTCTGACCCAGTATGGCTGTTCTTATGTTCTTATGATCACACAGAGAAATTACTTCCTTTTGCACTTTTTTCTTCAAAAACGGGGCACAAATTCAGTCAGCTAACATTTTTTAATTTAAGCAAGTGTTCTGGAAAAAGGTTGCTAAATGGATCACATACTCTGCCTGAGATCTGGAGTTCATAGTCTTCAGGGCCAAAAAGGTCACATCAGCATAGTTCATCATCACTTCGGAGTACATCGGCTTACTTCTGCAGCTGGCAAAAGTGCAAAATCAGAGTCCAGGGAGAAATTTTCAGTTTCTCAGCATAGGGGTAGTGTTTAAATATGGTTGTGAAGGTAGAGTATAGGAAGTGAATGAGATGCCAAAGCAGAATGAAAGGGACTAGAATAATATAAGTTCTTGATTTAGATAGCTCAGGTCCTTGTTCTAATTCTAGCTAAACATGTTAATAAAATCCATTTTTTTTAAATTGGCATTGTCACATTGTTGACTTTAGAAAAAAAGAATTCCATATTGTGTCTATGTCAGAATATCTCTGTGTGTAGAATTTCATGTGAAAACATAGTTTTTAAAAAAAAGAAAATTTGTGGGGGGGGGGGGGTAAGAAAGAGCGATGGCGTTTGTTCAGGTAGCATTTCTTCTGAAAAGAGATAGTACAAGAGTTTACATGCCAAGTATGTGGCTCCTGGTGTTACGCAACACACCAATAATACTGGTTCTATGCCTACAGTGTGATGTAACTTTATGAAAAATGTTCTGGAATGAAAATATTTCTGTGTCTTCAGTGGATGACTAAAATATGCCTTCTTTCTTTATAATTCTAGATACTATTTTCAGGAATTTTTTTGTTATGAAAACTTAGTAGTATAAACCATTCAGATGGAGTAAATGGGATAGCTCTGGATTTACACTAGTATATCTGAGATCAGAATCTGGCCTGTTAACATCAGTGGGACTATTCGCAGAGCAAAGATTGCAGAATTAGACCCTGTATATTTGTAACAAAAAGTATGGGTATACAGGGGAGGCTCTAGGCATTTTGCCGCTCCAAGCACAGCAGGAACCAGCGGACCCTCCACAGGCAAGCCACCGAAGACAGCCTGCCTGCCACCCTCATGGCATTGGCAGAGCACCCCCCCCCCCCCCCGTGGCTTGCCCGCCCCAAGCACGCACTTGGCATGCTGGGGCCTGGAGCTGCCCCTGCTGGTATAGTAAACTGCACACTGAAATGATTCTCAGTAAGCTGTCATATAAATGAATGAAAGAGGGGCATTCATTTCAGTTTAGCTTATATATCCAGCCAATATTTACATGTGATATTAAACTTTTGATTTATCAGAAACCCTAGAGTCATGCAAATTGTTGATAAATGTGATGTGCAGTTTAGATTATGGACAGTGTAAGAGTGACAATTAAGGGCTCAATCACCTTCCACCCCAAGATCTGCCTGCAGAGAACACCGTCCACATGTTGATTTCTCCCTTTGTACAGAGAGGGCTCTAGGGTATCACTTGCAGCGACTGAGCAGGAGTGTGACAGCTGTAGCAAGGCGAATGTACATGATCCATCCCCTAAAGGATGCACAGGGAGGTTAATGCAATCTGAGACCGCAGACTTTTCCATTTATGCCCTTCTATGCCATGGAATCTTTAATGGAGTTTCCAGAGGCAGCAATGAATGAAGAAAGCTAAGGAACTGTAATGAGGAGAGGGGGTGTCACCTTTTGCAGGTTATGTGGAGTGACCATCCGTGGTTGTTTCATGGGGTTTGGGGAAATGTCCCCCCCTACTCCAACCCGTAACAGACTGGAAACGCCTTCAAAGACAGTCCCAGGAGGAGTTAATCTTTTCCAAAATAATGTAATTAGGTGACTCTGGAATGGTTACACTGATGTTACTGCAGTTAGTTCCTGGGCCATTGGCTTCAGTGCTAAACCAAATGAGCAAGGCCTAGGTTCATGAGTAAGGGCTGCGGGCTCAGGTCCATATGTTTGGCTTGTAGAAAAAGGGATAGACAGACAGACACACACATAGACACACTATGGAGGAAAAATATATGCAATCTAAAACAAATGGAACAGTTACCCTATGACTATGTATTGAATGTATTAAATTTATTACAAGCTGAAAGCCTGTATTGTCACTCAGGTGCAGTCTGTAAAGTCATGTGTGGGAAAAAGTCAAACATGACAGAGAACTTAAAACTGGACCGTAACAGACTGTGAATCCCATTGGTGGTTGAATCTTGTGATATTCTAAACAAAAAGAGCTTTCAGCCATGACTGTAGCTGTTTCCATTGCTTCACACCGACACAATAGCCATTCTAGGCTTCAGATAAATGCTTAGGGTTACTGTGTATGCTGGTTGTATTGTTGTGTGGGTGGCTGTTTCATTGTGTGTAGGGGAGTTGCACTGGGAGATGTGTGTGGATTTGTTGAAGGTGGCGAATGAGGTGTGTATGCTGTCATGGGGGGCTGTGTGTGTTTGGGATTATTGTATATGCTAGTTGTGTTATTGTGTGGGTGATCGAGTTGGGAGATTCATGTTAATTTGTGTGGGTGGCAACTGGGTACACAGGTGTGGCTATTGGGCCAAGTAATCCACCCTCTCTGCAGTCTCCCTCATACAAAAAATGAAACTATTGCATACAAATTAGCTGTAGAATAGGGATAGTGGTTGGTTGTTACCTCTGATATCACAAGTTTTCTAGGACTCTTGGCATAGCATAGTTACATGCCTGACGGTAACTGTATACTGTATAGGTGTAACTCCTCATATCAAAATGGCTGAGAATTTAAATATTGGACAATAAGAGCAATAAAAAAGTAATATCTAGCCAATGGAAGAAAGGGGAAGTTGATTATAAAGAATCTAAATCTGAAGTTTGGAATTGTAAAACATTGATAAGGGAATCAAAGGGACACAAGGAGGAATGTATGGCCAGAACAGTTAAGGATGATCAGAAAGAGTTTTAAAAATACATTTGGAATAAAAAGAATCCTGAGAATGGTACTGGTCCATTACTAGATGGAAATGATAGAATTATGAATAATAATGCAGAAAAGGCAGAAGTTCAATAAATTTTGTTCTGTATTTGGGGAAAAACAGATGATATTGTCTCGTCACATAGTGATGAGAACTTTCTTTCCATTCCACTAGTATCTCTGAAGGATGTTAAACAGAAGCTACTAAAGCATACATGTTAAAATCAGCAGGTCCAGATAACTTGCATCTAGAGGTTTAAAAGAGCTGGCTAAGGAGCTTGCTGGACTGTTAATGCTGATTTTCAGTAAATCTTAGAGCACCGGGAAAGATCCAGAAGATTGGAAGAAAAGTAATGTTGTGCCAATTTTTTAAAAGGGTAAACAGGATGACCCAGGTAAATATAGGCCTGTCAGCCTGACATTGATCCCTGGCAAGAAAATGGAGCCGCAGATATGAGACTCAGTTCAGAAACAATTAAGGGACAGCAAAGTAATTAATGCAAATCACATGGGTTTGGGGAAAATAGAGCCTGTCAAACTAACTTGATATCTTTTTTCAATGAGATTACAAGTTTAAGGTAAAAGTGTTGACATAGTATACTTAGACTTCTGTAAGGCATTTGATTTGGTACTGAATGACATTTTGATTAACAAAGTAGAATGATACAAAATGAACATGGCACATATTAAATGGATTTAAAAATGGCTAACTGATAAGTCTCAGAATGTAATTGTTAATGGGGAATTATCATCAAGCAGATGTGTTTCCAGTGGGGTCCCCCAGATATTGGTTGTTAGCTCAATGCAATTTAACATTTTTATTAATGATCTGGAAAAAATACAAAATCATCACCGATAAAGTTTACAGATGACACAAAAATTGGAGGAATGGTAAATAATGAAGAAGACAGGTCACTGACATAGTGTGATCTGGATCACTTGGGAAACTAGGCACAAGCACACAATATACACTTTAATATGTCTAAATGTAAATGTATACATCTGGGAACAAAGAAGGTAGGCCATACTTACAGGATGGGGAACTCTATCCCAGGAAGCAGTGACTCTGAAAAAAATGTGAGCGTTGGGGTGGATAAGAAGTTGAACATGAGCTCTCAGTGTACTGCTGTGGCCAAAAGAGTCCAGGGATATATAAAATCAGACCCAGTAATACTAACTTTATCTAATCTCTCATTGAAAAGGAAGTCTTCCAAATTCCAGCTGGTAAAATCTTTAAATGAATACTGTACCATAAGAGTCATGCATTCCATTGTTGTATGACATCTTTAGCCATTAGATTATCTCCTATTACATACTGTGTGCAACTTATCCACATTCACTAGCAAATTTAGCTCTCCAAAAATAAATGTTTGAGTGTTCCTAGTTATGTTTATGGCTATGTGTGCAGTGAGATCATGCAACCATGCAAATGGTCACAAAGTGTACCTACCCCCTATTCCCCAAGATGACACAGAAATCTCCATTTATGCATGAAAATCCACAAAACTGGCTATTTTACTGCCATCTTTACCATGTCCAGTGCCTGTTTTGCCTGCTTCCACCTTTCCACGTATTGTTCAGTGCTTTCCCCACAAAGTGGAACTCACCGGATTTCTTGCACCTGCTTCCACCTGACTCCAGAAAAGGATGGTGTAGAGATCTGTATACAATCCAAAACAGAAGCAAGACCACCAGCACTGATTCTCTGTGATGAGAGAGATTGCCCACCAAGATTTTCACAAAGGTAGGCTGTGCTTTGCTAAGCTACTTGTTTCGATCCCACAAAGATCACAGTCCTTCCACAGAGCAAGAAAGTCTGCACTGAAATAACAGGGTGGGGTGCTGGTCTTCGGGTGCTGGTCCACTGGAAGAAATGTATGTGCAAACAAAAATATCTGGACAAAACTATGTGGCCAAGAGCAACATGTCATTTAGTAAAGCCCTCATTGTGTTTGGAAAATTTGCTTGGGACAGAAAACCAAGGCTGACTTAGGTACCACAGACTCACCAACTTTATTACTGCAGAATGAAGTTCCAGTGCATGTCAGTTCCTTCTCTGATCAATGTCAGTGTCTTTCAAAAGACAACCAATGGCAGGCAGAATTCTACAATGCAAACAAACAATACTGTGAGTTATAATCTCACTTTGTGATGCATTTTTTAGATTTCAATAAAACTGATAGATGTTGAATTATTTCCCAGTCCATTAAGGTGGCTGATAAATTCCAGTTTGCCACAAAATTCAGTGTATTTCTGCTGAACATATTGAGGAGAGGGTTCTGCCACAGCCTTTAGGTCCAATGTGCCCAAAATTGGCCACAAGCACATTAATACTAATAAATATGGCTGTCAAGAGATAAAAAAAATTAACCGCGATTAATCACATGATTAATCATGCTGTTAAACAATAATAGAAAACTATTTATTTAAATATGTTTGAACATTTTCAAATATATTGATTTCAATTACAACATAGAATACAAAATGTACAGTCCTCACTTTATTTTTTATTTCAAATATTTGCACTGTAAAAAATAAAAGAAATAGTATTTTTCAATTCACCTAATACAAGTACTCTAGTGTAATCTCTTTAGCATGAAAGTTGAACTTACAAATGTAGAATTATGTACAAAAAAACCTGCACTCAAAAATAAAACAATCTAAAACTTTAGCACCTACAAGTCCAATCAGTCCTATTCATGTTCAGTCAATCACTCAGAGAAACAAGTTTGTTTATATTTGCAGAAGATTATGCTGTCTGCTTCTATCGGCGCCAACTCTGTGAGTGCTCCGGGGCTGGAGCACCAACGGGGAAAAATTAGTGAGTACTCCGCACCCACCTGCAGCCAAGCTCCCTTCACCCCCCGCCCCACATCCTCCTCCTCCCCTGAACACTCACATCCCCGCTCCTCCACCTACCTCCCAGTGCTTCCTGGCTGCCACTAAACAGCTGTTTGGCAGTGCTTAGCACACTCCGGGGAGGGGGGGAGGATCGGGAACATGGCACTCTCAGGGGAGGGGGGGGGAAGAGGCAGGGCTTGGACGGGGATTTTGGGAAGGAGTTGGAATGGGGCAGGGAGGGGGCAGAGTTGGTGCAGGGGTTGGAATGGAGGTGAGGAAGAGGCGGGAAAAAGCAGGAAAGGGGCAGGACCTCATGGAAGAGGTGGAGTGGGGACGGGGCAGATGGGAGGGTCGAGCACCCATGTGAAGGAGGGGAAGTCGGTGCCTATGCCTGCTTCTTGTTTACAATATCACCTGAAAGTGAGAACAGGCATACTACCCCAAATTGGACCCAGCAGGGTTGATTTCAATGCTAATCTCCTCATTGGGGAGGAGTACAGAAATCGATTTTAAGAGCCCTTTAAGTCATTAAAAATGGCTTCATTGTGTGGATGGGTGCAGGGTTAAATCTATCTAATGCTGCTAAATTTGACCTAAACTCGTAGTGTAGACCAGGGCTGAGACATTGCACAAGGTAACCTCCCCTCTGAAGGTAATGGGAATTTTGTCATGGGAACTTAATTGAGTTCATCTTCCAACTCTATGTCACCTCTTCTAAGGAGAAAGAGTGTTCAGGGAAGTTGGGGTCAGGGTACAGTGTATTACAGATTATTTTAATTAGTATAGATTAAAAATACATTTATTCTAGGCTATAATACCCTGGTAGCTATTTCAGAGACAGGCAGCCAAGTGACTAATTCACTGGCTTTTCAGTGCTTGGGATGCAATAAAGAAGTGCCACACAGAAGTAAGAGACTGGTCTTCATCACCTTCCCTAGTAAAGTGACAGAGGTCAGGGTTACAGAAAGTTAATACCCATCACATGGTTCTTTTGCATACTATTTCCTGTATTTATTGCAAATTTCACACTTGGCTACCTTATCTTCATTGGCAGCACTTATGCCTGGCGACAACAGGACATCTCAGGCACGTCAGCTATAAGAAACTCCTTCCTGGGCCTGTATTTAACATTTAATGAGTATTTTGGCAATTTCATTATCATTTTCTGAAGTCTAGGTTGTGCTTTTCAGATTGGTTTCTGTAATACAGCTTCCAACAGGTTTCCACCCTTTGACATTTTACAGGAGCCACTTGCAACCAAAAGCAATTGCCAGCATTTCTTTTGCCATCTAAACATTGTTCTGTTGTACTTCAGACAGTGTTTTGGAAGCATATGCCATGAGGTGATCATCTCACAGAAAGACAGGCCAGAACCCATGGAAGCTTGAATCAACCAAGATCTTACGTTCTTTATTCATCTCCAAAATTTTTCAGGACTAGTATTTCTGTAACAACTATTTTTAAGCTCTTCTGTTGCAAATCATACCAGTGTCTGTTCTCAAGATGATCAAATTAGCCATCTGTGTCTTCAGGCACCACTTCACATGGCGCCCGCTGGTTTCACATGCCTGTCATAGCCCCACATTCACAGTATGGCTCCACACTCATCCACCCTGTTGCGGCCCTGTCTGTGTTTTGGTCATTCAGAACACTGTCAGGCCCACAGGAGCGATTAAGCCATGGGACAGAGGTAAAGTCATGGAGGGGGGTGTCCCCCAACAGCTGCCTACTAGATTGGTGGGGGGCCTTCAACTCATCTTGTTTAGTATTCTTCCCCTCTGCTCTTTTCAATGTGAAAGTTTAGAGCACATGAAAGGAACCAGAACTGGGGGCCCTAGGCATCAGCCTTTTCTACCTAATGTTTGATTTGGCCCTGTCCTCTAGTAGAGCTCTGAGTGGAGCACTTCATTATGGCAAATTAGGGATTCATTTGCTGAGGTGTTCACATGCCTGGGAATCTCCCTAAGGCCTCCTTGTTTGTGGTCTTTCAATTTGTACAATTGCCGTCACTCTTCCAGGGTCTGGTTGAACTCTAGTCCCTGTGTATGTATTTTATATAACTAATCTAATTCATCCCAATCTGGCATTTGTTCGTGTTCAGCTGAAGGTCTCTTCCCCTTAGTCATGCTACAGAACATTGTGGAATCTCTCAGTGTGGCATTTATCATTTTCGCCCCAAATCAGCAGATCACAACAGTTAGTTCTACTCGATTCAGATCTTCAAAGATCTGCTTCAGTAGATCTCAGTCAGGTGCTAAGGCAATGCCAAAGGAAAGGCCCTTAAAAATATAGGCTCAGATCCTCAAAAGTATTTACACACCTAACTCCCATAAATTTCACTGATATTTAGGTATCTAAACATGTTTGAGGAGCTGGGCCCTGCCCACCAAGAGGGAAATTGAAGACATAGAGTTTGACACAAAACCCTTGGCTTGCAGTTTTTAAAATGCATCAAATCATTTCAGAGAAGAGACCAATCTTATTTGGTCCTCTTGTGCCCCGGGGTATCTGAGGTTTACAATGAAATCTTCAGAATCTAAAACATAATGCTGGGACTGATTTTTCAGTGCATTATGTTCGTTTTACATGATTGTAAATTGATTGAAATCAATGGAGCTACAATGAGTGAAAACTGGAAAAACACAAGGGTGAAATCAGGCCCACTGAATCCATGAGAGTTGACTAGAACAGCCATATATTACCTCTTTTTACACTCAGAAACCTAAGATATAAGTCTGCATAGCTGAGGGCAGAATGGAGTGCTTCATTTACAAATTATTTAATTTAAGTTTAGTGTTAGGAAAAATTAAGCCTTCTTTGGACAAATCAGTATTATGTTAGGTCTATAGAACACCCTACCTGAAAACATTCATGCCAACTTAAGTTGAATGATCATATGTTTAAAAGTCCTTAATTTGGATTATGTGTACTAACTGCCACAGCCTAGTTTAGATGGAATGAAAATGTTTGTTACACAGCTTGTTTGAATGCATGCTACAAGCATGTTGCATTCACTGCAGTGGTCAAATAAAAAAAATTCCAATATCTCAGTGAGTGATTGATATAATTAAATGTCAAACAAAGGCTTGTTTTATCACCTCAGTTAGCTTGTTGACATATAATAGGCACTGTTGAGTAGTACATCTAGTTAATTATTTTCTTTTACATATTGATATTAGTACCTGAAGTGGGAACATCTCATTTCCTGAATATGATTACCATTTTGAAATCTTATGCACAGGGGAAAAAAACCAATTCTATAAATTAAACAAGAAGTTCTGAGAACTTATATCCCCCAGTTCACATCCAGATACTAATGCATCTCATTTACTTTGTTGCTATTCCCTTGAGTTATCTGTGTCATGCAGACCAGTCTTGCATGTCATGTTAACTATCTCCTGAAAAAAGCTAGAAGAGTACTTGTAATAGTGCCCTAAGCCAGCATACAAGGTAGGTAGACGAACATAAAAAAACCATCACTGTTACATTTCAAGTTGCTGGGATATTTTAATTCCAACAGGAAAGAACCCATGTCAGCTAAAGATGGAGCTATAATTAAACTGATATGGCATTCACAACTGCCTCAAAACCTACTGTAGTTGTCATATGTTTCTTTCCCCCATCTTTAAACTATATGGAAATCAATTATCTCAACAAACCAGATGTAAGGACTGTATGCCAACCACTTACTCCTGAAGTGAATAAATTATTTGGAATTCATTAATGATGTGAACAACTCTTCAGGATTTAAAGCACCAGTTCATTTTCTGTGCTGAGATTCACATGGAATTTTAACAAGTTCAGCACTATCCTCCGTCATAAATTCATATGGTAAACTGTTATGCAAATAGCTAGAATTCTGGGATAGGTGAGCAGAGCACAGAAAATTATGCTTCAGCTGACAAAGTGCCCGTGAGTTAATGGTTCTTTATATTTAGTGACAAATTTGTTCCTGATTTACCCCAGAGTGACAGACACAGGGTAAAAGGGGGACATCTGAGACTGAAAATACCATTTGTGTGTCAAGGATGTTAGCAACCTGGAGTGGTGATAGGCACTGGTGTCTACAGGATATGAAATTGAGTTGATGTGATGTCATTTTGGTTCTACTGTAACCTGGTTATCTCTTGCCAAGACTTCATGTATGATTAGTCAGCTTGGAGAGGACAGCAAGCCTTATCAGGCACATTTCCTGACATTTCTGTCAACTTAAGAAATGTGGCTAAGGAATTTAAGATGAGGTGTCACATCTTCATATCAAATCCCATTGAGTCACCACCTACAAGTTTGAAGACTCCTTCTAAAAACATTAATGAAAAGGAAAAATGAAGCTGAGACTGAATTTGACCTTGTGATGAATTTTGCATGTAGCATCTCCCTAAGTTAGTGTCTTTATTTTACATGCATTTTCCCTATGCACAGAAAAAATTGTTATGCAGCTTGTGTAAAATAGTATTAATTAATACTAATGTGCAGGAGATATGTTGTGAATTTTCTGGGTTCTAGTCTGTAGAATAAGCCTATCTTGTTTGTGCCTCCACAATTTTAAAAGAAATTCCTTGTGTATAGAGCTTGCAATCACATATATTTAACAAGTACTGTATTTGGAATAGTTAATAGCCAAATAAAAATACTAAGCATAACAATATTTTTTCACTTCTTCAAAGCTAGTATAATGTAATATTCGCATAATACACAGATTCTTTCACATTTCTTTTCAAAAGCAAGTTAGCAGCATGCTAATTTTATGCTATTAAGTATGTCCAATAACATGAGTCATATAAATAAAAGCAGTTGCATTGGAGAGCTCTCCCCCTGGTTGCAATGCGACTCCAAGTTAAAACTGATTGTTAAGCTAAAAAATAAAATCAATATATGCTGTAGATCAAAACATTACATAAACAAGGTATGTCTATAGACTACCATGTGGAAGACTAAGATGAAGTAGTTTATGGAATACTCAAGGATAAACTACTGCCCTCTGACATTTTGCTGGACAGAGACTTTGATGAAGACTTTTAGATCAGGACATCTGGTTTAGGCTCATTGTTAGTTTCTCTTAAGAAATGTTAGAATTGAAATGATGTTTCAAAATGTTTTCATTAAAAACTCTTTGATGGAACAAAGGAAATAGATGGGCATTCAGAACTTTCCCCAGTAACTTGAAGTCTCTGGCATGCCATTTGGCTATGCAGGACACAACATTAGTAGCTTTATATAGAGCACAATCCTGCTCCTATTGAAGTCAGTGGAAGTTTACTACCGTTGACAATTAAAGTAGAGACAGTCTCAAATAGGACCCTACAGTTATTTTTCAGAAAGAACCACATGGCATTACAGTATCTCCTGATAGCCAATCCACCATTAACCATTCTCGGTTATTTTAAAAATAATTCATGTTAAGAATCAAACTCTTCATTCACAGCTTGTTTCCTCATAATATTATTCTGAAATTGCCCCCTCTTCTATCATTAGGTACATTGGTTTCTTCTTAATTGTGGTATCTTTAAACAGCACTTTTGGTCATACCTAACAAAGCAATAAGTAAAACATACCATGCCAGATCTTTAGCAGATGTAAATCACCAGAGCTTAACTGGAGTCAGGGTGACCAGATGTCCTGATTTTATAGAGATAGTCCCAATATTTGGGGCTTTTTCTTATACAGGCTCCTATTACCCCCCTACCCTTGTCCCGATTTTTCACACTTGCTGTCTGGTCACCCTAATGGAGTCAATGGAGTGATGCTGATTTACACTAGCTGAGGTTCTGGCCCACCACTGAGAAGGCTAAAAATCTAGAAGGAGAAAGAGGCACTGTTCCATCTGTTCTTTGTCTGATGAC